>NW_011888891.1:154846-187722 GCF_000151845.1 Pteropus vampyrus | reverse complement strand
TAAAAAAATTTTGCCTAAAATTAGGTCACAAAAGTTTTTCTCTGTTTTCTTCTACATGTATTATTATTTTAGCTTTTACATTTAGGTTTATCATCCATTTTGAGTAATATTTTTTATATTGTAAAGTAAGGGCTCGGGTTTATTTCTACCCAAACAGATATCTAGTTCAATACCATTTTCTAAAATAATTATCATTTCCACATTAGATTATCTTGTTGGAAATTAATTGAACGTACATATTTTCCCCGTGAATTTTCAATGTTTCATTTGGTTCTTTCTATTTTATAATTTCAATTAATTTCATTATTATTGTTGGTATTGTTGTTGTTTTCTATAAATTCTTGAGCTTTTTCATAAAAATGTTTAAAATTGTCTGCTAGTTCTATCATCTTTCTTATTTTGGGGTCTGTTTTGTCAACTGGTTTTTCTCCTGATTATGGGTTATCCTGCTTCTTGTTATGTCTGTTAAATTATGATTGGATGCTATACTTTGTGACTGTTATGCTGTTGAATGTCTGAAATATGTTAACATACTAAAGAGTGTTTATTTTGTTGATCAGTTGATCCATTTGAAGCTTCAAGAGACTTTTGCATCTGCAAACCTATATTAACCTTTTCTTTACCTACTAGCAAGATATAACTCTTTTGAAACCTCTACTTAATACTTGGATGTTCAAAAAGATCTCTCCACTATCACTGGTAACAAGTTGAATGCCTCCAAGTCTTATGTGAATTATAAAATTTTTAGCTTACTTTAAAAATCTTTTTAGCTTTGATAACCTAAAAGTTGTCATTGTCCCAGCCTCATGGAGTTTCACTTCATACATGTGTAATTAGTATTCAGCTAAGAAATTAATAATATCCCTGTGCAGATTCCTGAAGCACTCCTTAAGCATAGCCCTCTCCTCTTCAATACTATGTCCTGAAAATTCCAGCCACTTTGGCCTCCTAGAAATCCTATTTATGTCTTCCAACTCAGCAAAACCACCTTTAAGTAATTGAGTTTCTTTTTCTAGTGCAAAAGTCCGGAATTCTCTTTCTGGCAAAAGCATAAGAGACATGTAGAACATGATGTAAAGGTGTAATATATATGTACTTGATGTGCCAGAAATGATGATACATATGGCACTGATGCAGTATTTGAAGAAATAACAAATGAGAATTTTCCAAATCCAATGAAAGCTTAGGCAGAATAAATAAATTTAAAAACCTCACATGTAGGCACATAATAGTAAAAACACTGAAAAGCAAAGACAAGGAAAATATCTTAAAATTTTTTTAAAAGGGCTTATAAGAGCAACAACACAAGAACATGATTGTTGATTTTGCAACATATACTATAAAAGCCAGAATACATCAAAACGACATATTTAAGGTGATAAAAAAAAATAGAACTGCCAACTTAGAATCGTATACTCTATTGAAAATATCCTTTAAAAATAGGGGGAAAATAAAGACGTTTTAATATAAAATACCAAAAAACTTTGTTTTCAGCAGACCTATACTATAGTAAATATTGAGGAAAAATGAAAGGCTGAAAGCATGCTTGGATGTTTAGAAGCCCATAACATTAGGAAGGAATAAAGATCACTAAAAAGGATAAATAAGCAAATTTAAATTAATATTGACATTTAAAAACAACAGTAATAAAAGTGTCTTGTTAAAAGTAAAACTTATACAAAAGTAAACTATTGTACAACAATGGCACAGATAAAGAAAAATCCATGGAGCTAAATTGTTATATGTTTATTGCTTTGTTGGAAAGGTGGTATAGTTATTAATTTAAATACACTATAATAAATGGATAAATGTTAAAATCTTCAGTATTTAAAAGAATATAAAATAAATTTTAAAAATCTCCACAATAAAAGAAGACACAATTTAAAAAGCAACAAAAAAGAGAGAAAAATGGAAATACAAATAAACTTCCTTGGCTTGGAAAGGAACAAGAGTGGAGAAAGGAAAGCTAATTCAATAAATGGTGCTGAGAAAACTGGAAAGCCACCTGCAAAAGAATGAAACTAGACTGTTGTTTATCACCACATACCAAAATTAACTCGAAATGGATTAAGGACCTGAATATAAAACCTGAAACAATAAATTGCATAAAAGAAAACATAGGGACTAAACTCATGGACCTTGGACTTAAAGAAGATTTTATGAACTTGACCTCAAAGGCAAGGGAAATAAAAGCTAAAATAAAGGAATGGGACTACATCAAACTAAAAAGCTTCTGCACAGCAAAGGAAATCATCAGTGAGATAAAGAGACAACAATCTGAATGAGAAAATATATTTGCTAGCAATACCTCCAATAAGGGCCTAATATCCAAAATATACAAAGAACACATACAATTCAATAACAACAAAAAAACTCAAACAATCCAATCAAAAAATGGACAGAGGACCTGAACAGACACTTCTCCCAAGAAGACATACGAATGGCCAACAAACATATGAAAAGATGCTCAACATTGCTAGCTATCAGGGAAATGCAAATTAAAACCAAAATAAGATACCATCACACACCTGTTAGAATAGCTGTTGTCAACAAGACAAGTAATAACAAGTGTTGGAGAGAATGCAAAGATAAGGAACCCTCATACATTGCTGGTGGGACTGCAAATTGGTACAGCCATATGGAAACAGTACGGAGGTTCCTCAAAAAACTAAGAATTGATCTACCATATGGTCCAGGAATCTCTCTACTGAGTATTCACCCCAAAGGCTTGATTAAATAAAGAAGCTGTGGTACATATATACAATGGAATATTACTCAGCCATAAGAAGAGATGAAATACTGCCGCTTGCAACAACATGGATGGACCTCAAGATGATCATGCTAAGCAAAATAAGTCGAACAGAAATAATTGAAAACCATGTTATATTACTTATATGTGGGACATAAACCTAAAAGCAACAAACAAACAGAGACTCATGGACATGGATAATAGACTAGTAGTTACCAGAGGGTAGAGAGGTGGGGGAGGTAGATGTGGTAAAAGGGGTCAAAATGTGGTCACTGAAAAAAATCTAACTACGGGTGGTGAACACACAATGCAATATATGACTTACTGTTGAATTGTACACCTGAAACTTACTGGATGAATTGTACTGTTCATATATGACTTACTATTGAATTGTACACCTGAAACTTACTGGATTCCATTAATCAATGTCACCATAATAAAAGTAAATAAATTAAAAAAAGAAAATTAGCCTTTTAAAACAAAAATATAAATAAATAAAGAGGAACAAGAAAGAATAAAAAACAAAGAACATATGGAACAAATAGAACACAAAATATAAATATAAATGCAAAGCATTAAATAGTATAATTAAATGACAAAGCTTGTCAGAATAGATAAACAAATAAATCTCAGCTATATGCCTTTTATAAATGATACTCTTCATTAAATCCACTGAAAATCAAAAATAAAAGGATAAAAAAAGATATTCTTTGTAACCACTAACTCAAAGAAAGCTGGTATAAATATATTAATATCAAGTAAAGTACACTTTAAAGCAAGAGGTATTATAAAATATAAAAAGATACATTTTATGATAATATGAAGGCCAACTCAATAGGATAGTAAAACATTGCTTAATTTGTGTGCACTCATTAACAGTTTCTAAATATATAAAGCCAAAGTTGACAGAACAAGATGAAGAGGAAGATAAATATATAACCATGATTGGAGATCTTAACAAACCTTTCTCAATAACTCATGTAAAAAGTAAACGGAAAAACAGTTAGAATATAGGAGATTTGATAAATATAATTCGCCAACATGACCAACTTGACAGTATAGAACACTACATCCAGAAACTAAGGAATATATATTTTATTTCAAACGGACATGGAAATTTAATAAAATAAACTATGTCCTGGGTCAAATGCAAATCTCAGTAAATTTCCAAAAAATTGAGATTATATAGCATATTTCCTCTGATCACCAGGTATTCAATTAGAAATCAACAACAAAAAGATATTATAATATCTCCAAATGCTTGAGAAATTATAGGCAAAAGCAAAATATTCCTAAAAAGCCCTCTTGATTCAAAGAAGAATCACAATGGAAATTACACAATAATTTGAGCTGAATAATAATAAATATGACAAATTAAATTTGAGGAATGCAGCTAAAGCAGTGCTTCAAAGGAACATTCATAGCTTTAAATGCATTTATTCGAGAAGCAGAATGTCTAAAAAATAATTATGTAAATTTTAAATTCAATAAATAGAAAAAGAATATAAAATCAAACCCAAGGAAAATGAAAAAAAAATTCATTGAACAAAAAGTCAGTGCAAGAATACAGACATAAAAGAGAAAATGAACAAAGTCAAGAGGTTAGTTCTTTGACAAATTAATAGAATAGACAAACCCACAGTAAATATTAATAAAACAAATAAGAGAGAAAACACAAATCATTATTATTATAAAGAAAAAGAAACATCATTACATTTTTGAAACATTAAAAAAATGAGAAGGGATATTAGAAATATTTTTATGACAATAATTTACACAAAATGTATTAATTTGCACAAAATGTATTAATTCCTTAAAAAACACAACTTATTAAACCTTTCATAAGGAGAAATAGTGAATATAAATAGTGATATACTTATTGAAGTAATTAAATCATTAGTAATTGTAAATATTCAGACAAGGAAAATTTTCAGGCTCAGATTACTTCACTAGTGAATTCTACCAACAGTTAAAAAAGAGATAGATATGCCAATCCAAGGAATAAAGAAAGAAGAAACACTTCCTAACACTTTTTATAAATAGCCTTTATACAGAAATCTAATAAAGATATTGCAATAAAAGAAAATTATATACTAATAACTCCTAAGAACAGATGTAAACATGCCAAAAGAAATAGCAAAAATTCATTAGTATATAAAAATAATAATATATCTCAAGTGGAATGTATTCCAAGAATAAAAGGTTAGTTAACCTTTAAAATTAATCAATACAAATGATCTTATTTCAGATAAAAAGAGAAACTTTATATAATTACTGAATAGTTGTAAAAAATATTTGATAAAATTTTATGTTTATGATTTTAAGAGCTTCCAGCAAATTAGGAAAGAAGAGAACTTCATTAAATTAATAAAGAATATTTACAAAAAACCTACAATATCATGATACTTAAATAATACAACAGCGAATGTTTTCCTTAGTAAAAAAAAACCAAGGATATTCAAACTACCACTTTTGTTTAACACTATAGTGGTGGTCCTATCTATTTAAATAAAGTGTGAAAACAATCAATATTGGAAAAGAAGAAATAAAACTGTCATTATTCACTGATGACATGATTGTGAGTAGAAATCCCACAGAAACATTTTTAAAAAAACAATTGTACATAGTAAGTGAATTAAGCAAGTTTATTGGATACAAGGAACATATATCAAAGTTAATTGAATTACTGTACATTAGTAAAAATAGTGGAAAACAAAAATAATTTAATATTACCACAAAACAGCAAATATCTAGAAATTAATCCAGTAAAAAGACGTATAAGACCTCTAGGCTGAAAATTACAAAACATTACCAGGAGAAATTTAACTGGACCTAAATAAATGAAAGAATATACCAGGTTCATGGACTGGAAGACTCAATATTATTGAGATATGAAATATGTCCAAAGTGATTTATAGATGCAATATGACCCCAGAATTGTATTTTTAGTAAAAATCAACACTCTGTTTTAAACTTTATATAGACAATCGAATGACCTAGCATATCCAATGCAATATTGAGAAAGAACAAAGTTAGAGTACTTGCACTACTAGCTATTATTTATTATAAATATACAGTAATTAATGTGGTATTTAAATATGAATAAATATACCAATGATATAGAATACAGAGTCCAGAAACAGTTCTGCGTATATGACATATATGGTCATCTATTTTTAACAAAGTTTCCACTGCGATTCAGAGGGGGAAGAGAATGATTTTTTTAATAAATGGTGCTAGATCAATTTAATATCCAAATGGAAAAAAAGAAATTTTAGTCTCTACCTTAAAATCATTACAAAAATTAATTTGAAATAAATTACAAACCTAAATATGGAAAATAAAACAATCAAGATTCTGGGCCAAAAAATAATAGAATACATTCATTATTCTGGGTTATAAATTCTTGAACAGATCTCTGAGTCAAAGATTTTTATACAAGGCACAAAAAGCATTAAACATAAATGGAAAAAATTGATCCATTAGACTTCATTAAAAAAGACAGAGGAGAAGAAGACCCATACCTCAATACCTGATGAAATTTTAGAATATTGTGGCTAAGGGAATAAAATCTTAAAACAACATGGAAATAAGATGAGATTATCTGAAAAAGAATTAGAAAGACTGATACCAGACCTCATCAGCAACATTGGATGTCAAAATATACTGGAGCAATATCTGAGAAGAAAATATCTGAAAAGCTGAGCTGAAGGGAAATTTTTTGAACTTAGAATTCTATAACCAGCCAAACTCATTCAAGTGTTAAGGTAAAATACAGCCTTTCTGGACAGGCAAGATCATATGTACTTATAAAATAATACATCAACAAGATCAAGTAAAATAAAAAAGAACCAGGATAGAGAACATCATATGATAAAAGAAATAATGAGATTATTCTTAGAAGTGTCAGAATTATGACTCAGAGGAGTGAAGAAGTTAGAAAGAAAGTGGAACAGGAGCCATTAGACCTTGACACTTAATTACATTTTCTATTCTATGGGCTCAATCACCCTGCTTGGTTCTACTGAAAGAACATTTCTATAACCATGTTATTGTAAATGTGACTTACTGATTTCAATTTTGAACCAACTATTACGTAAAAGAACAGCAAAAAGAGAAAAGAAGAAGAAAGTATAGGTACAGAATAGAATGTGATTGTTACCTTGATATCATGAAAATAATAACATAATTAACAAAACTTAGGACATGAAAGGAGAAGAAAAAGTAGAAGATAAAGTGAATTATTAGTCTCAAATTTTACTATAAGGAGTCAACAAACGATGTCTACTTTAATACATCAAGAATGAGATATTTAAATACATTATTTAGTCAGAGAGGCATCCAGTAGAAAGAACAAAAATATATAACCATTAAAATTAAAATAAAGAGTGATAAATTCCTTTTTCTCATGTTGGAGGGTGGTCCTTATGGCTTAAATGTGGCAAATCAAAACTCAAAAGTGTATATTATTAACAGCACAATGGTAACCGGGGAAAGAAGAATTGTTAAGGCAGTATTCACTGGACAGTTCCCAGAGGGTTTATGACAGCCCCAGAGAATGCAGAGAGGAGAACAGGGGAGAGCTAGTGGTATAGATTTCGGACAGAGGCTTTACACACAGACTCCATGCCACCTCAGATGAAACCTCATATAGGAGGGTAGAATTACAGAAACCTCATATAGGAGGATCCATAAGAAGAGAGAACACATGCTGTACTGTCCAAGGGCAGCCCTCAAGGTAGCAGAATAAAGTTCCCTGAGCCAGCATGTATGTTAAATGGCAGCTGGGTAAAAAAAAGGCAGGAAGTCTGACCCAGGCCTGGGAGAAGGACTGAGAATCAACACCCTCACTCCTGCCCAATCTCCTGAGGCCAGAAGAGTATGGGTGAGAAAGGAGGTTTAAGAATTGAAGAAGGAGAACTGTGGATATCTCAGCAGCTGTCACTGGGCCAGATGATAAAGATCAACACCCAAGGATATGAAGAATATTTCAGAGGGTATAATATCAAGACTGGACACAGATAAGAGGCTCTGTGCCAATCATAATGCTATATGAGACCCAGAATGTAGATGCCACTCTGAGAAGAAGGGTTCAAAACGAAGAAATTCAGAATTGATCGAGTTTAAATCTGAAATGACTGGACCCTGAAGTGAGTTTACTGGAACTGACAAGACTATATTTTCTGTTGCCAAACATAATGGGGAATTAAAATATAAATTAATTTGAGTTTTAAAAAATATGAGTCACTGCTTTTTGCACAATTAGTATGTGGCTATAAAATTCAAGCCCCATATAGTTCTATAATTAAAAACAATAGATTATGATATATTGACCCAATGGAATGCTATACAGTACTTAAAAATAAAATAAAGTGATAGGTACTGTCATATAAAAATGTTGCCAACATACTACATTTTGAAAAAGTTGCATAATGATGTATATAATATGACACAAATGATATAAAGACACACGTAAACATATATACATGTATGTACACATATATTTATACACATATGTGTATGTCTATATGAAACACACCCATGTCAAGCTTTTAATAGTGAGTAGCCCCAAGAATAGCGTTGGGTGTGGGGATGTGCCAAAACAGGATAATTGTGTAACTATGTAGGGTGACAGAGTTAACTAGACTTAGTATGGTGATTGTTTCTCAGTATATACAAATATGAATCATTATGTGGTACACCTGGAACTAATATAATATTATATGTCTATTATATCTCAAAAACAAAAGCTTTAGAACTTCTGGTCAAGATGGCAGAGTAGGTAAGCACTGTGCTCACCTCCTCCATGATCACATCAAAATTACACAGGAAGTGGTTGATCTGGGTCTGCTTTAGAGTTCCTCTCAAAATTATGAAATGATCATCCTTGAGAACCACCTGAATACTAGCTAAACAAAACTATAACTAAGGACATATAGAAGAAATCACATCAAGACTGTGGAAGGGCAGAGATGCAAAACAAACTGGTCTCACACCCATATGTGGCAATTAAGAATTGGGAGGGATATCTTGGCTGTAGAGGTCACCCCTGAGGAGTGAGGGGTCTCAGCCGTACACCAGGCTCGTCAGCATGGAGCACAGTGCCTGGAACAGGAGTCCTTGCAACAGCTGGCTGTGAAAATCATCAGGGACTCAGTCTAGGTGAGACAGAGGACTGCTGTGGACCCAAGTGTTCTCTTAAAGGGCCCAAGAACAGATTCACTTACCACAAATACTCACTCTAAGCTTTAATGAAGGGAAAGCAGCTCAAAAATCTCCAGGGACATACAGGGAAAAATTGAATTGTCTGGTTTCAGGTAGAGGACTGGAAGGGCAGCTCTCTCCAGTGTTGGCAGGTGCTATTGTTCCTTTGTGAGCCCTCCCCACACATAGCCAGCAGGTATACGTGGGCACCATACCAGAATCTTGTAAAACTGCTCTTCCCACCCTGGTGATTCTCTGAGGCCCTGCCCCACCTAACTCAAGCACTGTCCCAACTTTGTTTGGTGGTTGTTCCTCACAAACTGCTGGCCTTGATCCAAAGTGTGGATTTTCCTAAAATCTCTCGAAGGTCCACAAACCCCAAACAAACAGAGTCTAGCCTCGGTGTGCCCTGTACTTGCTAAGCGGCCTCAAACTGGCATTAGTGGCAGCTGGCTTCAGTTCTCAGCATAGCCTCTCCTAGGTATCTCCAAGCCTAGCACAGGCAGCTATCAACTGCAAGTCACTTTGTAGCTTGTACCAGGTGGCCCTGGTCTAGATACAAGAAGTGGCTGATCTGGGCCTGCTTTAGAGCCCTTCTCAAAAGGCCCCAGAACCAACACACCTAGTGGCCAGCTTCAGATCACACCAGAGCATCACTCAATTAGCAGCACAAACACACCCAAAGGGTGGCCTTGGCAGGCACAAAAGTCTTGCTCCATGGGGTCAGCTCCTGCACAACAACTTGTCCACTGTAGTCATAGTCAGTCCTCACAGCCAGTCAGCCTCAGGGTTAATTCGACCCACTGACATGCCAATAGCAATTAAGGCTCAAATACAACTGGAGGGCACACACAACCCACAAAAAAGGAACACCCCTGGAGCACACAGCTCAGGTGATCAGGGAGTCTGCACCACTGGGCCTCACAGGAAATCTACTACATAAACCCACCCTGCCAAGACTGGGAGACATAGCAGATCTACCTAACACATAAACACAGGGAGGCAGCCAAAATGAGAAAACAAAGAAACATCTCCCAAATGAAAGAACAGAAAAAACTCCAAAAAAGAATTAATCAAAATTGAGACAAGCAATCTACCAGATACAGAGTTCAAAACACTGGTTATAGGTTGTTCCTGAACTTAGAGGAAGAATAGATGAACTCAGTGAGAACTTACACAAAGAGATGGAAACTATTAAAAAAAATTTAGAAATGAAGAATATAATAACTGAAATGAAAAATACATTAGATAAAATCAACAGAAGATTCTGTGAAGCAGAGAATTGAATCAGCAATTTGAAAGACAAAGTAATGGAAAACACCCAATCAGAACAGCAAAAAAAACAAAAAACAAAAAATAAAAACTATATATATATATATATATATATATATATATATGTTTTATGTATATATATATATATACATACATATATATAGTTTTACGTATATACATATATATATATATACATACATACAGAGAGATAGAGAGAGAGAATTTAAAAAATGAGGATACTTTAAGGGGCCTCCAGGACAACATCAAGTGTACCAACATTCACACAATAGGGGTACCAGAAGGAGAAGTGAAAGAGCAATTAATTAAAAACCTATTTGTGGGAATAATGATAGAAAACTTTCCTAACCTGGTGAAGGAAATAGACATATAAGCCCAGGAAGCACAGAGTCCTAAACAAGATGAACTCAAAGAGGCCCACACCAAGACACATCATAATTAAAATGCCAAAAGTTAAATATAAAAAGAGAATCTTAAAAGCTGCACAAGAAAAACAGTTAGTTACTTACAAGGGAGCTCCCATAAGATTATTAGCTGATTTCTCTGCGAGCCAGAGGGATTAGTACAAAATATTCAAAATGATGAAAAGCAAGGACCTACAGCCAAGATTACTCTATCCAGCAAGGCTACCACTTAAATTAAATGAGAGATAAAGTTCTTTCTAGACAAGAAAAAGCTTAAGGAGTTCATTATCACCAAACCAGTATTATAAGAAATGTCAAAGAAATGTTCCTTAAGAAGAAGAAAAAAGATGAAAAATATGAATAATAAAAATGACAGTAATTATAGAGCTATCAATAATTACTTTAAATGTAAATAGATTAAAGGTTCCAATCAAAAGTCATAGGGTAGCTGAATGAAGAAGGAAACAAGACCCATACATATGTTGCCTACAAGAGACCCACTTCAGATCAGACACACACACACAGACAGAAAGCAAAGGAATTGGAAAAGATACTTTATACAAATGGAAATAAAAAAGTTGGGGTAGCAATATTTATATCAGACAAAAAAAAACTTTAAAAGAAAGGCTATAACAAGAGACAGAGAAGGACATTTAATATATAATAGCCAAAATACAGAAATAAAATAACTGTTCATGATAGATGATTGGATAAAGAAGATGTGGTACATATATACAATAGACTATTACTCAGCCATAAGAAAAGAATGAAATCTAACCATTTGCAACAATATGGATGGACCTAAAGGGTATTATGCTAAGTGAAATAAGTCAGACAGAGAAAGACAAATACCATATGATTTCACTTATATATGAAATCTAAAACATGAAATGAGCAAACAAAACAGAAACAAACTCAGATCCAGAGAACAAACTGATAGGTTGCCAGATGGGAGATGGGTTAGGAGGCTGAGTGTAAAAGGTGAAGGGGTTAAGAAGAACAGATTCGCAGTTACAAAATAGTCATAGGAATGTAAAGTACAGCATAGGGAATATAGTCAATAATATTGTAATAACTATGTATGGTGTCAGATGAGTAGTAGACTTATCTGGGTAGAGGGATCACATTATAAGTTATATAAATGTCTAACCACTGTGCTGTACACCTGAAAGCAAAATAATATTGAATGTCGACAGTAACTGAAAAATAAAAAAATCTTTAAAAAGATACCTTTACTTTTAAATTATAAATTTCTGTAAGTGTTGGGCTTCTTTTTAAACAGCTAGCAAGTATTACTTATATGTACTTAAAAAAATAGAAGATGTGCATGACACAGAGTAGGCAATCAAATGATAGGTGCTATTGGAAGAAGGTAGCACTGAATTTATTATGTGCCAGGAGTGAGATTAGTTACTTTCACCTAAATTATCTCATCTAATCCCCTCCAGCCTCTAAGTGCAGGAGCTGACACCAGAAGCTCACCTCATGACCCTCTGCTGGTCCTCTTCCTATCATACTCGCTGCATCTTCCCCTTCTCCAATAACACACAAAACCCAAATTCCCAGCTCTGCTCTAACTCATCTCCTGTACAAAGGGCCACTTGGCATTGGCCTATTCCAGAGCAGGAGCAGAAACCAAAGGAACACAGGGCATCTCCTCAGAGGACAAAGGTACACAGGTGCCATGCCCAGAGCAATTAGAGGTAGGTTAAGACAGAAACAGTGGGGGCCAGGTGTGATGAGCTTTAGCCGTCTGGTCTGGGATTAGTAGTAATGTATCTGCTGGTGTGATGGACACATCTGCTTTCATTTATTCTGAGCCCTGTCAAGCTCATGGTTCTGGATTAAGGCAAAATCATGCTGGCTGAACATTACTAATTTAGCTATGTTTTTTTCTCTTTTTTTTGTTCCCCATCTTCAAAGTTTAATGTGAATGCGGCAAGGAGCCATTCTCTTCCAACGGGATGATTTAGGAAAGGAGCCTCTAATTCACATATCCTAAAAAGGATAGATGGGGAGGCCTAAACCAGAAGATGGGGCCCAAGAGTTCAGGTGTATATTGGGAGGGAAAGAAGAAGAGACAGGAGAGAAGATAAGGGTAAAAGAGGAGCAGAGGAAATGTGAATTTCCAGGGAGCTTTCTGGCATGAAGAGATCTGAAACACTTCCCCATTAAGCAACGAACAACCACCTCCTCCAACAACAAAGCAGAAAGCTCCTTGTATATTTCAGTCCATAGTTTTCTTCCACCTCCCAGAGGATCATACTTTTCTCCTCTGATGTCCCTATCTTTTAGGCCGGATCCCCAGTTCTTAGGCTTATCACTACTGGGCTCCTTCCCTTGCAAAAAGCAGTGTGAGCTCCTCTCACAGCATTGGTGCATGCAGGTGTATCAGTTACAGGCGCACCAACTCATTTTTAAAGCCAGGTTCTCATTAAGTTCTTCCACTATTTTTCACACCTAGTACATTCATTTAACTCCGTTATTGGTTAACTCAGTCATTTCTTGCTGGTTTCGCAAGTTCTGTCTTTCAATGTTGAGTCAAAGAGCTTCTTTCACCTCCAGAATCCTATCTTTGAGATTCTATTTTCCCTTGGTTTCAGCCCAAAGTTTATTCATCAAAGTCATGTCTGCAGGCACTTCTTGTTGGTCCAGACAAAATCTTGGGATTTCCCCTTACTCCATTTTAGCTGTTTTTTGTTGTTGTTTCTTTAAGATAATATGATCCTGTCTGCTGCCTTTGTATACTTAATTTGCATCAATTTATTCTGCCCATTCCTCTTTGGTTTCTTGTACTTTTCTCAACTTCCCTTTCCTTTTAACACATTCGAGACACGTTAAACATCTTTATTAACCAAGAAGAAACGTTACAGAAAACATATTTCTTTTTTTGAAATGTTATAGCCAGATGTAGAAATAAAAAATGAGGTCTAGGAATTAATGCAGGATGCCAGGTAAAGGGGATTACAGTATGATCACTCTTTAAATGAAAAATAAAGTCAAGCTGAAAGTCAATATGGTGTCTTGGGACAAAGGGAGGGAAGAGGAGACAGGAATTAAGGTTGGGTTAGGAGCACTGAAGAAGACAGCAGAGCTGAGCACAAACAGAAAGGCATGGGGAGTGGTAGGAGGGCAGGGGCTACAGCCAACCTCTCCCAGAGTCAGGTGGGCTCTGGGTCCTAAAGTCAGTGGCTGAATCTCTTTTACCCTCTACATGGCTTGAGACATCAACAGCCTCAGATGGCATTTGCCTTCACCCCAATCCAATCTAGGAGAGCAGGTATCATTTAGCTGGGCAGTCCCTCTGAGTACTGCTCCACTCCAACTCCAGCAAAATAAAAGGCACTTGCAAAACTCAAATTCACCCTCAGAACCAGCAGAATCTGACTAATGTGATTTCAAGCTCCCCCTCTCTCTGCCCCCTGAGCTCTTCACCTTCTTGCTGATGTCTCAAATTCTTTTAACAAGGGAAAAAGTCTTTCATGCCACAATTAGGGATAAAAGACATAAAATGCAAACGCCTGGCTGAGCTCCAGTCAGAGAATAATCAATCAATCCTTGGACTATAAATTACTAATATCCGATTCTTTCCTAGTATGATAGAAGGAGGAGAGTTTAAAGAGCAGGATGATACTGACTCCTAAAATGAGGTGTTGCCAAGGATATGGGAGCAGAGGATGGGTAATCCCTTCCAAGTATATAACACATTAAATTTTGAAGAGGTGTGTGTGTGTGTGTGTGTGTGTGTGTGTGTGTGCGCGCGTGCATGCGCATTTTGTGTCACTTACTGCTCACAACTCTGGGAGGCAGACAATTGTATTCTCCCCATCATGCATAAGAGGAAACCGAGGCTCAGACATGTCAAGTGACCATTCACAGGACCAGTGACAGCTAAACTCTAGATCTTTAATTTGCTCTTGAACCTAAGGTTTTGACTGCAAGCCCAGGGATCTTTAAAATACACCAAAGCTACAGAAAGAAACTGGCAACAAAAAAATACCCTACCTAAAACTTTTACAATTTTGCCTTCGCTGAAGCTTGTTTACTTTCAGAAGGGAGAGGACACATGAATCTGTGCATGAAGTAATTTTAGTGCAGAACTGCCAAGACAAGCAGCCTGCTTTGCATGATTTATGAAGACTTTTTAAAAAGGAGTTTCGATGTTGACTTTGTAGAAAAGGAGCTTTATTTTTTTTCTGGACATTTGCTATTTGAAGTACCTCCATATTTTTGTTAATTTATCCTCTCCTCACAAAATTCCGTTGACCTTCCCTTCTTAATTGACCTAGGTAGTCCAGGGCTTAAACTATTTCTAGTTTAGTATGAATATTTATGCTTTTTTTTCTTAAAAAGTCTTATTGAAGTATAACACTCATATAAAAATACACACAAAACATAAAACTATAGCTTCATAAATTATCATAAAACAAACCTGTGAAGCTGTCACCCAGACTGAGAAATAAAATATGTCTAGCACCCCAGAAGCCCCTTTTTACCCTCTCCTTGTCACTACTCTCTCTCCTTTCCTGTCCTATCCTGGTTTCTAAGATTATAGATTGGTATTGCCTATTTTTAGACTTTATATAAATGGAATAATACTATACACACACACACATATGTATATATATGTATGTGTGTATATATATCTATATCTATATCTATAGATGTATAATGTTTGTGTTTGACTTATTTTGGTCAGTATTATATGTGTGAGATTCACCCTCATTATTGCGTGCAGCTCTAGTTTGTTTATTTTCATTGCAGTGTAATGTACCATTGTACAAATATACCATATTCATTCATTTATTCTAATGTTGGCAGAATTTGGATTGCTTCCAGCTTGAGGCTATTATGAATAATTTTTCTAAACATCCTTGTGCGTGTCTTTTGATGCATGTTTGCATATTTCTGAAGATATATACCTGGGATTGAAACTTCTGGGACATGGAAAAAATTTAAGTTTAGTAGATAATATCAAGCTGTTTTCTAAGTAATTGTACAAAGTATAGTCCCGTCAACAGTGTGTGAGTGATCCAGTTGCTCCACATTCTTGTCAGCACTTGTTATTGCCAATCTTTGTAATTATAGCTACTCTGGTGGGTGTGTAGTAGTATTTCACTGTGCTTTTAGTTTTTCTTTCTTTTTTTTTTTTAGTTTTTATTCCCTGATTACTAGTAAGGATGATTGTTTTCATATGTTTACTTGTTATTACAATGTCCTCTTTTATGAAATACTTTTGTCACTTTTTATTGGACTATTTGTCATTTCTTATTGACTTATAAGAAAATTATATATTTTGGATTGAGTCTTTTGTCAGCTTATGTGGCTTGCAAATAACTTCTCTGGCTCTATGCCTTTTCCCTCTTAATAGTATCTTTTGATAAAGAGATGTTCCTAATTTTAATGTAGTCCAATTTATCAATCTTTTTTTTTATGGTTGGTACTTTCGTGTCTTCTAAAATAATTCCTCTTTTTTTTCCCCACTTTTAGATATACAAACCACCTGAAATTAATTTCTGCGTATGCTGTGGTGTAAAGGTCATTTAATTTTGTTCCATATAAATATTCAAGAGTTTCAGCATCATTTATAGAAAAGAATTTCCTATCTCCACTCTTTTGCAGTGTCAGAATCCAATGCCTACATTTGCGTGGTATTTTCTGGACTCTCTTCTGTTCCATTGGTCTATTTAACTATCTTTGTGCTAACATCCTACTGCCTTAATTGTTGTAGCTTAATGGTATGTCTTTCTACCTTTTTGTTCTTTGTCAAGAATGTCTTAGCTTCTTGACCTTTTGCACTTCTCTATAAATTTAAGAATAAGATTTTCAATTTAAACAAGAAAAAAAGCAGAAGAAAATTCATTGACATTTTGATTGAATTGAATATATAACTAAAGTTGGGGATACTTAATACTTTTACAATATTTAGTTTTTAATCCTTAAAAATTATATATATCTCAATAAATTAAGATTTTTTCCAATAATATTTTATAATAGTTTTGATTTTTTTGTTTTTGGTGTATGTGTAGAAGTCTTTCATATCTTTTATTAGATTTGTTGCTAGGTATTTTATATTTGCTGATGCTATTACAAATGCATTATAATTATCTAAAGAATGTTTCATATTCTTTTTGTCGATATTATACTGTGTTGATTTTTGGTATATTGACCTTGTATTAAGTAACCTTGCTAAATAATTTTAAATTTTTGATTACTTATCTATATATTCCTTTGGATTTTCTATGTACAAAATATTATTTGCAAATATTGAGTTTTAATTATCTGTTTACAATTTTTATCTTTTTTTATTGCACTGCTTAGAATCTCTAGTATAATTTTGAATAAAAGTATATCCTTGTCTTCTTTCTCTATTAAAAGGCTTCAAAAGAAAAGCCACTATATTTTCTATTAAGAATGATGTTGCTGTTTTTTATAGTTACTTTCTATTTTTATTTCACTTAGAGCTTTTATCATAAATGTTAGATTTTATTAATTCTTCTTTCTGTTTCTATTGAGACTATATATATATATACATATATATATATCTTCTTTATTAATATTGTGAGCTAGATTGTTTTCAAATATTAAACCAAACTTGAATTTTGTAGCAAACTTTGTATTAATGGTTTCCTTTTCATATATTTCTGAATTGTTTAATAATATCGTGTTTAGAATTTTTGAATCTAGGTTTGTGAGTGAGATTGATTTAAACTTTTCCCTTTGTGTAATATCCTTGTCAGCTTTTTTAAATTAAGGTTTGCCAACTCCTTAAATGAGTTGGGGATATTCCCTCTTTAAAGTCTCTGGAAAACTTTTCATAAAATTGTGTCTATCTCTTCCTTAAATTCGGTAGATTTCGCTACAGAAGACATCTGATACATGTGTGTGTGAACATATTTTAGTATGAATTTTACTTCCCTATTAGAAGTAGAACAATTCATATTTTCTCTTTTTTCCTGTATTAGTTTTAGTAAGTTTGTGTGTGCGTGTGTGTGTGTGTGTGTGTGTGTGTGTGTGTGTGTTTTAGGAATTTGTCTATATTACAACTATAGTTTCAGATATATTGGTATAAAATATAAGAGTTTTATATTCTTTTTTGTTCTGTAGGATCTGTAGGCATATCCTTTTCATTCCTAATATTAGATAGTTGCTCTTGTACTTAATCAGCAAAAGCAGATTTATTTTTCAGATCCTGGGGCTTAATGGATGTAGGAATGCTAGTGCAGATGTCTTTCACCTCTGTATTACTATTCCCAGAACCTAGATCTGACCTCCTACTGTTGCAGCAAAATCAGATTAGTGAGAAACCAAGCACCACTTGGAGAGTTGAAGAACTCAGGTTTATTATGCCGGCGGTCCCAGAAGAGCTAGCGTTCTGAAGATTTGGGCCTGAGCTCAGGGGCTACCTTGCTTTTATAGGGTTTATCTATGCAGTTTCAGTTGGCATGGACTGATTGCTTAATTTGTCCTCAGGCGGTTACAGACCACGGGAGTTGTTATGGGCTACAGGCAGTTACAGAGCACAAGATTTTCCAACAGGAACTCAGCTAATACATCTGTTATCTAGACAAAACAAGCAAAAGGGAGGATGAGTCTTTAGTTAATTTCGAGGTCACCCTGCCCTTCGGCCTATGCAGCAGGCATATCTACAGAAGCAGAACAAAGAGCTGATTATAAGGTTAAACTTTTGAGTGGAAAATTCCTCCACTAATCACCTTTAAACACCAACTCCAGAATAAAGAAGGCAGAGAGAGTCTCCTTAAGTACTAAGGACATCATTATTTTCTTATTTCTACAACTCTATTTTAGCGTAATTTTAGACTAAAATTTATACATTTTACCTTTTTTTAGAGTATAATATATATATACACAAATTGTACATATCATATAACTCAATGTTTGCATATTCCCCACAACCGAATAAGTAACATACAGCCAAAAAGTTTTACAGAGTGATTCTATGAATCTACTCTGCATCCAATACTTGATATTTTCCATCTTTTTTATTTTACCATTTAAATGCATGTGTAGTGTCATTGTACTGTGATTTTTTTAATCTTGAAAATGTTCTTGCTTTTATTCTTAATTTTTAAAAATTTTTAAAAATTCTTTAATGTTACCACATATTTGACCACTTTTACCCTATCTACCTCTCTCCTCCTCCCACCACTCACCCTCCGGTAACAACTAGGCATTGTGATTTTTAAATGGAATTTTCTTGATGTCTAAAAGAAGTCAGGCATCTTTTTGTATGTTTATTGGCTACTTGGATATCTTCTGTTTTTATTCAAGTCTCTTGCTCATTTTTCTTTTGGGTTAATAATTATTTTTTATCATTATAAATAATAATGTTAGAATATTTTGAAAACACATAAATACAAAATAAAAATCATGTATAATTCCATTAATCTTTAAATAACTAAACATTTATAGTTCTACCACATTATATCATGTAATATAGTAGTTATGGTTGTAAAGTCATTATAATATAGTAGTTATGTTTATACTAGTCAAAACAACTTCATTGTCTCCTATTTTATTTAGGGTCCTCCAAACATGCACAAAAGTGAGATATGAAGGGAGGTACATTTTTCTCTCAGCCTTAAAGGTTGTTGAGGTCATTAGCCCCTTAATCTCGTATCTGATCAGAGGAGCCCCACTAGCTGGTCACAGGGTCAGGCTGCTCCTGGATTCTCTGTGATTTGAGAAAGGCACAGGAGGGGATCTTTTGTGTGAAGTTAGTTTTCTTTCCAGGTTGATGACATCACCATCCTCCCTCTTTTCTGAGCCAGACACCCAAGTTAACTTCTATTCTTTTATTTCACAAAGCTAAATTTTCACCAAGTTCAAAACCTGTCCTTCCTCATGGCTGGTTCCCTAATTTGAGCCTTATCTGTCTTCTGAATTATTTCCATCCCTCTTGACTAATTTTCCTACCTCTACGTTTATCTTACTTCCTACCTCCCACCCCCAGTCCATACTTCATACTATAGGCAGTCTTTCTAAAATGCAAATCTAACGATGGCACTTCCATGCTTATAGCATCTAAGAGGCTTCCCAGTACTCTTGGATAGGATCCAGCTCCTTCACATCGTTTGTGTGGGTTCCTCTTAAGGTTAAGAGGATCTCTGCTTCCTCTAGCCTCAGCTCCTGCTGCTGATAGACTTCTGTGCTTCAGAGACTTTGATCAAAGTCTCTCTGCTTGAAATGCCCTCACCTGGTTTTTTACGCTTTGGTGAAATCCTGTGCACATTTTCAAGTCCTGGGTCAAGTGCCATCCTGAGCTCCTAGATAGGATTAATCTATCCTCTCTCAGTTGGTTGTACAAACCACTCAGACCACTGAATTGTTATAGTTTCTTTCTCATCCTTGCTACACAATGCCTTTCTCAAATCTTTATCTCTTGCATCCTGAGCACTTGGCACAAGTTTGGCATATAATAGGTGCTTAATAAACTTTGAAGAATACCTAAAAGAATTAATAAAATGTAAAAAGAAAAAGTAACTAACATCTGTTAAGAACTTGCCATGTACCAGACACTTTACCTGTGGTAACTCTTTTAAACTTCCCAACAGTCCTATGAATTAGGTGACATTATTCCCATTTTTATGAATGAGGAAATTAAGGCACAGAGAAATGTAATAATTTCCTCAGAGTCACACAGCTAATAAATATAGAGTCAGGATTTAAAGCTAAGTTTAGCCTTAAACAGGTTATTGTAATAATGATAATAATAATTATCAATATGATGATTGTACTAATAAAATGTCATAGCACTTTACATGTCTATGTCACTTGTCACTTCACAAAGCGCTTTTTCTTCCATTATTATACTTGAATCTCATCATAAACAGATGAAGTTGGCAGAATCATCCTCCAACTCTAACTAATGAAGAAAATACAGTTTGAGGATTAGCATGCCTGGCCTAAGGTCAGTCGCACAGCTGTAACTCAAATCCAGGTCTTCTTCTATCTCTAAGTCCAGCGGGGGATGGCAAAGAGGATGGAATCCCATGGGAAAAAGTGCTTTGAAATAATAAGCTGACTGCTAACTCTGGCAAACATCCTTTCCGTTTCTCTTGCAAGTCTGCTGGAGCCATAGCAGCTTCTAGGAGGTGGAAAGAAATCACAGGCTAAAGGTTTCTACCATTTCTGGAAGGTGGGGAATTCTTTGCATAAGAGCCATTTTTTTGCTCTGGCAAGAAAAAAAAATAATTTAAAAATTTAAAGGAAGAGAAAGCAGTATATACGATCATTTTTTAAAAGCTCTGTAGAGCCTGGGCCTGTGACACAAACAAAAAGCTCTCTTGGGCAGCTGCCCTGTGAACCACCTCCAGGAAACCCCCTGTAGGCACTGCCCACCAGGCCTGCCTAGGGATCTCAGATCTCCATGTAGAAAAGCATAAAACAACACAAATTCTCTAGGAGCCTCATTATTCAAACAGTTCCAAAGGCAGTGAGAGGACAGCAGTGACTTTGGGAGAAGCACAATCTTATCTCCAGGGTGAATAGGACCATTTGTTGTTTATGTCCAGGAAAGCAGAGCAGCACAAAAAGATCGGAGAACTTGGAGGAGAAGGGCGCCAAAAGCCAGCAGCTGATCTAAAAATCCTCTGCAGAAACAATGGCTTCTCCTTGGATGCGCTGCAGCCCCTCCTGAAAACAAAAGCTCTCGCTGAGGAAATTATTTTTTTGTGGTTCTGGCAAGAAGCAACCCAGATAAAGCTAGCCTAACCTGACCCTCTCCCTTCAAGCAAAAAGAGACAGAACTTGTCAGGAAGTGGGGGCCATTTGGCAAGGCTTCCTAAACTTCGCCCTGACTTTCCAGTTCCATGGATGCTCCACAGAGACTTCCACTCCTCTCCCAGGAAGGCTGCAGGATGTCCTGGTGACAGGTCACTAAGTCTCCTTTCAGTGTCTCTCTGTGGCTTGTGGTCTGTCCCTTTCCTGTTCCAGCCAAAACTAAAAGCTGCTGTTGGGGCCAGAAGCCTCTGAAGTTTTTCTGACAATTTTTGAGCTTAAGCTAAAAATAAAAACTGTCCAGGGACTTTGAAACAGGCCCAAGCCTTACCCTTTCTTGAACTCATTTGCCCCTTCTCGCCCTGCCAGGAAAAGCCCCCAAATTTCAAAGACAGCACACCAGGACAGGGAGCAGGTGCCAGCCAGCAGCTGGTTCTCCTGCTAGATCACCAAGGGTCTCTCAGGTGACCTCAAGTTCCCCCTTGTTCCCTGAGACCCGAGCCTGGGGTACAATTTAAGCTGACTTTGTAGGGTTATTTTTTAAATAGTTCTGAAACTTGTATTTAGGTGGGACTTGGGAGAGGTAATTTAGTTAGAAAAGGGTTCTTGGGACAGTTTCTTGAGAAATTTTGACATAGCGAGAGAGTTGTTTTTATTTAGATTGCAGATTTAATTTGGGTGGTCTCTAGAGAGAACTAATGTAGATTGCTAGAAGGTGAAGGCCACCAGAGCCTCTCCAGACCACTTCTCTGCAGTTGTTCTATAAAGGGACACATCAGTGGCAGGGAGGGGAGACTACACCCAGGAGCAGAATGGAATTAATTGTACCCACTGTCTGGGGGAAAAAAAACAAAGCTTGGCTATTCCTAGGGCTTCCAGTGAGAAGGGCTCAAGCACTGCCAGCATAAAGTGGTCTGTGGTGCCCTCGGCCAGCCTTGGAGAAGGGAGAGAGAAGTATTTTCTAGAGGAGTTGCTGAGATCCTTATCTGCATAGGTGATGTGGTTGAGAAGCCATGATGGGGACTGCAGCTGGGCAAAGATGTCCTGCCTGTGCACAAGCAACAAGACAGTGACCAGACTTAACCAACTAGTGTTTGTTAATAATAATAAACAACATGCATCTTGTTTTTTGGAGCTAATCAGGTACTTCCACATATCTTATCCTACATAGTCCTTCCAAAAAGACTGTGAGGTGTTAATAATGTTAATAACAGCTATCTCTCATTGAGTATCTTCTATGAGCCAAGCAAAGTGCTCAGTGCTTTACACAGCAGAGATTTTTAGCATATAGGTCTATAGATCCCCAACAGAGGTAGAAGGAACTTCGGGGTCTCCATGAAATGTTGACACTCTAGAAACAATTTTGTATTTGTGCATGACTGAGCTTGTTTCCAAAGTGAAAGTCCATGACTTTCTTCCCGTTCTTAATTGCATTTAGGAATTATTAAATGTTCAGTAATTTAGGAACTATTAAATATTCAGAACCACTGCTCTTAAGTTAGAATTTCATTGTTTTCTGTTGTTTTGATACTAGGGTCATTTCCCATTCTGGCAGATTTAGATAACTTATTCCTATTCTCACATGCACTTTGCAAATGCCTTCACTGGAACAACTTTAAAATTCTATTATATTTTAAAGGGCTCTTTTTGAAAAATTTCCTTCCTCATTCATTAGAGTATAAAGTCTTTGAGGACAGGCATTTTGTCTTATCCACAATTTTACCTCTGGTGACTAAAGTAAGTTCTAGTATTTAGTAAATGCTCAGTAAATTTTGTTTCATGAATGAATGACAATAAAACCCCATTATATAGAAACCGATCCTGTTTAAGTATGTGAATGTATAAAAGTGTGTACATGTGTGTGTGCATGTGTGCCCTTGTGCAGAATGCCAGTCCTCTCAGATGTGGTGGTGGAGGGTGTGGGGATGGAGAGACCTGGGGTTGGTTTGCAGGAAAGTAGAAGCAGCCTGAGTGTCGGGCGCAGAGCCAAGAGCAGCCATGTCCTCACATCCTGGTGGCATAAGGATTTGGCTCTGGACCGGAACATCTCCTGTGCTCTTCTCTCTGCCAGCACCCCTGTGCCTTCACTTTCTATGGCATCTATTAATGATAAAAGTCCCCGTGGTTTATAATTACCAGTTTGACAAGTTCAGGAGTTCTCTGTTAATTATTATAATTAGCTTTCACTCAGTGCGGCTTCAGGAGTTTAACAACAATATTAACAACGGGAGGACGACAATCAGGACTTGACTACAAAGAATTGACTGGAAAGACTTCCTTCTGCTGTCAGGAAAACTTATTAATGGAGGCGCAACCTGCACAGCAGCCCCTTCTGTCTGCCTTAACTCAGTGACTGGATCTAAATCTGCCTTGGGGAATTGAAAACAACAGTTGTGGCCTGGATTTGCAAACTCCAAGTTTAAAATCAACCAGGGAAGAAAGAAGCAGCAACTAAACTGACAGCTGTGGGCTATTCCTTGACCAGAAATCAAGCAGAGGCAGCAGCCAGAGAGGAAAGCCTGAACCAAAGCTGCCAGTCATGGGCCCAGACCTGGTTCTCAGGGAGGGCTGGGTGATCACTGGGAGCAGCCAATGGAATTGCAAAGCGGATGGCCACTTTTTTTCAGCACATCTCTCAATGCTAGGACAAAGTCTAGTCCTATGATTATTCCCTGAGTTACGGCTTTCAGCATCTGTTACCTGGACATTGATGAACTTAACTGGACTCCATCTCCTTTCAAAATTCACAGACCTGCCAGATTTCCCTTCCTGGAGGACAATGCTCATCTCCCAAGCCCTCAGTGGTTCCCCATTGCTCACCAAATACAGTTCAGTCTCCTCATTTTGGCACCTGAGTCCACTTGGTAAGGCCCAACTTGTCTTCCCAATATTGTCTTCTACTAATCATTCTCTTAGTCCTTCACTTAGACCATACACATTCACTGAGTGCCCACTAACACCAGTGTTTCAAATGCTGTTGAGTCAGCAGCCAAAAAGTCAGACAAGTCCTTGACCTCATGGGATTTTAATCCTAGTGGAGGAAGTCAGGAAATAAACTTATAAACTAATAAATAATATCATCCAAGGAGATGATAAGTAATCCATTATTATCATAACCAGAAAAAGCCTAAAGGCATAGAGCATAATGGGGAAGACCACTTCAGGAGGTGACCTTGAGACAAAACTGCAGAATGAGAAGCTGGTCTTCTGAAGAGTTCTAATCAGAAGAACAGCAAGTGCAGAACCCCTAGGCAAGACAGCTTGGTACTTGTGAGCACAGAAGGAGGATGAATGGGCAAAGGGGCTGCCATCAGAGGTGAATGGGCAAAGGGGCTGCCATCAGAGGTGCAGGTCATGAGGACCTGGTGAGCCAGGGAAGAAATTTGGCCTTTATTCTTGAAATAGTCAGAAGCCCCTGGAGAGTTTAGGCAGGATTCTTCTCCTTTAAGTACAATGGACTCCTGCTAGGCTGAGCATCCCAGCCTCAGTGGTCTCCTGCCAGGCACAGCTTCCATAAAAGGAACTGAGGCTCTAGATGTTTTGAGGATAATTCTCCTTCGCGTTTATTTTTCTTTGACCAATCTCTAGCTCTTTAATAAACTTCTTTGTGCTCGTGGGTGTGAGTGGGTGATCTTGACTGGGCTCCCCTGGCTTACCTGGACTCCAGACGTCAGGTCAGACATCAGGGCTATACCACATGTCTTCATTCTGGGATCAGCTGAAGGGCAGGTGCTTCCCAGGGCATGCTCTTCTTTTGGTAGGTTATGCAGCACACAGAGGCATGCCAGGTCTCTCTAGCTTCTTTAAAGCCTCCCCTCCCATCTTGTTTGCTAACATATCATTGGACAGAGCAAGTCATGTGCCCAAGCCAATCATCAACACACCCTTCCTCACTGGGATTACTGCAAAGGATAAAGTATGTATAAGTCTATTAAAGGGGAGCAAGACTCAAGGTCAATAATCTAACCTACCACACTCTCATTATATCTGCATTTTTGCAGATATCTTGAAAACATCGTCGCAAGCAACTCATTCTGTGGGAATTCTAGGAGCAAATGGGGAGTACTCTAGGTCTCAGGGAAGGCATTTTATAGCCCTCAAAACCTTTCTTGGGCAGCCATGAATGGACAGAGCAGAATCTGTTTTTCAGTAAAGGAGGAAGGAAGGACATTAACATTTATTCAACATATGTTATGGGCCAGAGATAATGATATCCCTTTGGGAAAGTTTTATCAACTTGGCATTAAACAGGTATTTTTCTACCTGTTGTGGAGGAGTTTGTCAAGGAGGAGTGAGGAGCCGGTCCTAGAAGTCTTCAGGAATTAGGAGTACCAGTGTCCTCTGCAGCGTGGATCAGGGGTGAAGCCGCGGGCAGGGAGACTGGCAGGAAGTTTGTTTAAGGAGCACTTGGACACTCAGATCTCTCCATCCTGTGCAGCCAAATGACTACTCCTCCCCTAACTTGGTAGGAAGGTGTGTTTTCTTGAGAAATTGAGTGAGGGATAGTCTATATATAGGACCATCAGGCAAGGGTTAAGGTAGAAAGATGCCTTGGGAAAAAAGATATTAGGTACATTCTGAACTCCTCCAGTGGCTACTTCTCTTGACCATTCCCTCGCCTATGCCAGCCAGACAGTGGGTAGGAGGGCTGTTCTCTAGAGAAGACTGTTCCCGGGGAAAGACCTGACATTTGAGAACCCCTAAAGACATGACTGGACCATGTCCTACAAACTAATGGATCCCAATAGTTGCTAAGCCCTTGTGCATGGGGTTTTCAGTCAGGTATTTGTGCCTTGTTCTAAAGGATTACTAAGGATCACCAGACATTTGGGGAAAGCATGAAAGCAGTGACCAAACTATGAGAGAAGTCAGTTTAGAGAAACAAAACAAAACAAGGAGCATAAGGAAAACATAAGAAAAAAAAAATCCTTGTAAAATCTGTAGAGAGATAAGAGAAGATTTGCATTTAAGAAACAAGAATAGGATACTATTTTTTTTAAGGGAATAATGAGACAACAAGAAAGAGCACTTGAAAGTTAAAACAATAGTCACTAAAACTTATTTTTTTAAAATCAGTGGAAGATTTGTGAAATAAAGGAGAGCGTATCTCCTAGGATGTGAAAGCGAAAGACAAAGGGAGGTGAAATGAAAGAGAAAGAACAAACATATTTGAAGTGAATAACTGTATTTTATTGGATTATTAGAATAATTGTATAAGGTGGGTGTAATTTCTTTTATTTTACCAAAGAGAAACTGAGGCTCCAGGGAGCTTAAGTAATCTTCTCAAAATCACGCCTAGTGAAATAGCAGAGCTAGAATTGAAGCCATGTCTTATGACTCCAAAACCACGTTATTTCTGCTCAGCTGCGCCCTGAGAAAAGCAGATTTGGCAGAGCTTGGCTAAAAGATGTGGAGCGGGAGGGCCTGAGAATGCAGTTTTATTGGAGAGCACCATATTTTCACCTTTATGGCATGTGCTAACTCTAAGACACACACTTTCTATCTTCAAAAGCTTTTTGCGATGACATGTAAGAGAGACGTCATATGTACTGTACAGGGTCTCAAAATAAAGTTCTTTTTTTTCCCCTAATCTGCAACTGGCCTGAAGCCCCAGTAATTCTTTGTGGTAGGATTTTATCTGATAAAGTTATGAGCATTCGAAACACAAAGTTGTCCTTTATCAGACTTAGCGGGGCATTTTCATAAAGTGGCAGTAGGATCGAGGAGACGGTTATACATCAGACCTTTCATCCAGGTGGATTAAGTGATGACATATATTTCAAGTCAGGGAAAAATGTAGTGTCAGAGGAAACATAACCAATAACAACCGGGCCTGGCAGGGCTTCTGATTAATGGGACCTCAGCTCAGCTGCTGGTCGTGGGCAGTGGAGGGAGACAAGACCCCCAGCAGACATGTCTCCTGTTTCTTGAGAGAGAAGAGAAGAGAAAGATTAGGAGACAGTGGCTCCGTGTTGATCAAACAATGTCTGGTAGGCAGCTTGCAAAAGTTTTCATTCTTATGTTTCTCCCTTCCTTCTTCCCTCCCTGCCTTCCTTCCTTGAAACAAGATAGAAATCGACACAGGCATCTTGATTATTGATACAGGTTAGTTTGAGGACTTGACTTAAATATGTAAAACAATGGGCTTCCAGACAGTGAACTGGAATAGAGAGACACAGTCACAGGTCTCTGGTCTCCCGGAGATCTGGCTGGCTGACTGCATCAGCCCCTCCCCCAGTCAGTTTCGGGGTAGAGCCTTTATTTACTAGTCCTGTCCGGGAAGTGTGGGTGAAGAAGGGAGAAGGGCTAGGCTAATCAGCACTCCTCTACGTAAAAGGAAGATTCAGGAGTGGGGACTATGTTCCCTTATTCCACAAGCAAACACTAGCATAAAGGGTGTTTCATGGGGGGTAGGGAGGATTTGTGTCATACCAAGGAGACAATGTCTTTGCAGAGGGGGTGTGGAAGAACAACAGGGTTTTGGTTTTCTTTTTGCTCCCTTCCCGGAGTAGGTTTTGATAAACATTTGGTAACTCTGAAGTGATTAATTTCTATTTCTTCCTCCTAGTAGCTGGAAATCTGTGATCTGGAGATGTCATTATGCTACTCTTCCCCATCCCCTTGCCATGTACTCCATCTTCTTGGGGTTTCAGCTGACTTGTCTGTGAGCTGGACGTAGCTCCAACTGCCTTATTCACCTTCCAGGGTTGCTGTGGGGATCAAAGTGCTACACTGTTGTGAAAAGAATTGTAAGCGTGAGCTCAGAGGATTGTTCCAGAGATACCTGGTGATGCCTGCTATGGCAACGATTCAATGCTACAGAACTTCTCCTCCATAGACGAGTCCCCCTGTGATAACTCTCCCCCCATATGCTTCCTGAGTCTGGTCCACAGAGACACTCAAGGGAACCCCTCCCCCTACCCATGTCCACAGGCCTGGCCTCCTTCATTGTCCACCCTGTCCCTGCCTCTTAGTGCCTTGTGCCTTTGGTAACAGGCAACAACCTGCCCAGCTGCAATGCACAATAAAGAAGAAAAATACAGATTTAAAAACAAAACAAAACAAAAATCATATCTGTACCTTTTGCTCAGAAATGGCACAGCCAAAGAGATCTTAAGGCATAGTGATTAACTTTCTCCGAAAGCCAGCGCACCTGGGAATACACAGTGAGACACAATAGGGCTGAGCAAATATTAGACAAATATCTCTTTTCTGCATTGCCCACTTTGCTGGAGATGAATGGATTGACTTCTCAAACACTACAAGAGTGAACAAGCCAGCCTGGATTCAAGATCAACATCGCTTGACTTTCTTTCCTTTATACCCCTCCTTCCTTTTCTAATTTCTAGAGCAAATGTATACAAAATATTTTTCTAAAATAGAGGCACTCAGAAAAGCAAGCTGTACAAATAATTAGTGATCTGCAGCCATTGTATATCTAATCTGGGGGACCCCAGTCTCTAGTATTCTCTGGGCTGGTGCCCGGGTTGGCTCCAACCTAGGCTTGCAATGCAGAAGCACATGAAGAAGGCTTGTGGCACTGCCCCGGCTCAAAGGTGATGTTATCTGGAGCCCTTTGACCCCTCCAGGCAGTGATGGGATGGAAGAGGGTGTGTAAGGAGATGTGGATTCAGGAACCCAGAGAGCACAGAGGCATGTGCTCTCTCACAAAAGAGCCAGGTATCTGCAAGTGTGAGAAAACGTGAGAAAACATTTTCTGATGGATACTGCTTGAATCCTCAGTAAAGTGAATAAACAAGATGGTAGAATGACTTCCTCAGGTACAACAGGAGCAAGTGGAGGGGAAGGGTCACAGGTCAGAGATGGTACCTATGAATGAGATGGTACCTACGAATGCTTGTCTTGAGGCAGAAATATACTCGACATGATCTTTTGATGTCCCCATCTGCTGGAATCAGAATCATAAGAAGCCAGCATTGAATGGCACCTCTGAGGTTGTGGTGCTTTATCTGCAGTTGAGGAAATGAGCCCCAGAGGGGTGAAGAGGTTTTTATGAGGTCACAAAGGAGTGGTGAGACAGGGATTGCAGACTTGCCCTAAACCATAGCTTGCCCAGTTAAGCCTGAATCTCCTGTGCCTTATCCTCCTGAACTCAGCTGTCTCTGATCCCCCAGCAAAGGCTGGTCATACCCTGAACAGACTGGTTCCTGGGTCGTGAGCTACCCATTCTTTAACCTGGAGCATTCCTGTGGCCTGGACCCCTGACCGATGCTCCGTGCTCAGCCTGACATCACCCTACACACTGTACGTCTTCCTGTGTGTCAAGATGCTAGCTACTTTCACATAGTCACTCAGTCCCCCAATCCTGGTCCTACATAGTCCAGTTCTTTTCTTTCTCCAGTTTCTAAGGTGAAGGTTCTACCATGCCTTTCTGATTAGTCTGTTTGCATTAGGACAAAACGGGTGAATGTAGGATTTTCTTACTGTTCTAGGCCCCACATGATGGTGGACACTAGAATGTGACATTCTCATTTTTCCTGCAGGAGGAAGAGGGATTTTATCTTTTCTCTGGAAGAGGGGATGACAGGAAAGCCACAGCAGTCAGGGCTGGAAGACAGACTGTGGTTTCTCATCATTAGAAAAATTAAAGTATACAGACAGAAATGTGGTTTTGCTTCATAACTGTATCCTGTCAACTAAATATTTCATTTAGACCTAATGCCTGAGCCAAATGAGAATCTCGAGCAAAACTGCACTATTAGAATACACTTAATTATTGATTCAGCCAGGCAAAAAATAAAAAATAAAGAAACCGGGTGGTACTCTAATTCCTCTTATCAAGCATCTCGAGTGCTAATATGCACTTGAACAGCTGCTATTATCCTGGGGAGCCCACTGCCTTCAGCCGCAAAATGTACAACTTCACACCAGCCACATGGAGCCAGATTGAAAGTGACAATGAAAACACATCCTCTTTTTCCAGCTCTGTTTCCTCACTCAGGGATGATGGGTAGAGGCAAAGGTCCTTTTGCCTGCAAGAAGGGAGCCTCTCCCACACTTTTTTTAACCTCTTATTTCTCATGTGAGAAGAAAAGGAGCCACATCATCACATGTGCAGGAGATATCAGATTATTTCATGACTTCTCAACCTGAAAATTTTGGACATACCCGAAATATCATTCTTTTTCTATCTGAATATCTTGTATTTCTTTATTTTTTTAAAATAATGGCCACAATGGCTTATGATCCTAGCACTAACAGGGACTCTAGGCATCGTTTCATCCAGTGCTCTTATTTATACAGATAAAATTATTGAGGCTGTGGAAGCTGAAGTGATGGGCCCAAGGTCACGTCATGTTAGTGAGAGTGAACTCGTTTCATCTAATTTTTTTTCCCCCCAGAGGAGAGGAGAGAGAGTAAAAGAGTTTGAAAGGAGAGTTAGGAAGTGATGGTAACCACTGTGTGTGTGTGTGTATGGGGGTGGGGGTTGTGTGGTGTGATTACATAATGTGTCTGTAAGAAGGCAATGTTAGAATGTCAGACTCAAAACATTTTTGAAAATACAACTTCATTTTATACTTGCTTTTTTCTAGCCACATCATATCACTTTTCCTTATACAGATTTATTATTTTAACCACTATAATCATCTGTATTTCTCCAGTTATCTATTCACCTATTCATCACTCTACTCACAAAGCTACTATTGAATTTCATCTCTCTTTCTTCCTTTTCTCCCTCCCTCCCTCCTCTCCATCTAACCACCTGTCCATCCTCCAAGAAACACTTACTGGGCTCCTACCATGTGCAAGATGTTGGGAGATAAGTGTTATCAAGTAGCATTACTCTCCTAAAAACAATCTTCCTGAGGGAAGGCACCGTCTTCTGACTCATGTAACAGAACCAAAATAATGGTTTTATCTTTAACCAATATGTACTCTGTGAGACATTTATAACCAAAATTGAAGAAGTTTAAAAGTCTTCTGAAGACAGAAGTGTTAGAATTAGCAATTAGGAAGCAGCCATCAGACTGTCCTGTCTCTACCTCTGCTTTCAGGGTAGTCCTTGACCTAAATCTTGCCATCTTGTCAAAATTATGTCCTTAATGTTTCCACAAATTACATTAATTCATGTTTCTCTTTCTTTGGAGTGACCAATCATGCCAGTTTGCCCAGGATTGAGGAGATTCTCCATTGAAAAGCCCAAGATAACCTGCCGGAAGATGAGAAATAATGTGGCCCTATTATATTGGCTGTAGTTGCCACAGCTAGTGGTCAACCACCAGATATAGGAGTGAAACAAGTTGGTCACCCCACTTCCTTTGTTCATATAGTTCCTAAGTTGTAATTGTCTTGCTCCTGCCTATACAAATCCCTCTTAGATCAAATCCTACCACTTCTACAAAGATTTACTTAGCTATTTTTCCTTCTTTAAAATTTTATTGCAACTGAGTCCCTGCCAAATCACTTGTGTATGTACAGTTAAGTTGCATTGCACAATCTTCTTTACTGGTTTATGTGCATCACTGTGGGATCTCTATCAGCACTGGAAACTTCTCAAGGGCAGAGACTGTGCCTGACTCCTATCCTGTATCCTGTTTACTACATATCCTCCAGACAGAAAGTTCTCCATTCCATCTAATGTAATTCTCTTCTGAATTTTAAGTTCAAAATTTCTTACTCTTTCCTCAGAAGAGAGACAAGAAATTGCTTTCCACTAGTACTAGTCCTTATAAGATGTGCAGTCAATGACTAAAACTCTTCTCAGCCCTTTTACTCTTTCTTCTTGATGAGCAGCTTCTTTTGCTCTGCCCTCCAAAGCGCCAATTTTCTTTCCTTTCCATTCTTCAAATGCAGACTCCAGACTGGACATGGTGTCAAAAGGGAGACTGGTCAAGTGTTATAGCTGATGTGAGCCTGGAAGGCCCACTGGCCAGGTGCTGACAAGCTTTATCACACAGTTCTGTGGAGGAGGTAGGGAGTTTGGGGACGTCTAGGCAGCAGCATGATGTCTTTCAGGACTGGCATGCAAAGGCCCAGCTTTTCTTTGGAAATCCCTACCTCCTGTCATTGGCAGGGCCTGTGATCACTGGCCTTGCCCTAACGCTTACCTTGGGGGAATGCTATGGCTTCTTTGTGTACTAATGTAAAAGAAATACCCACAGAGGCCTGAGGGACACACAAAGCAACCAACAGTTTGTGGTGTTAAGGAAAACAACATCGGAGAGTCAGAGATGGAAAATAGGAAATCGATAGCAAGTGAAGACTGGGCAAAGCAATTAGGACTGGGAGGCTGGCTATTGCTTGTGATTGGTTGGTCAGTATGAGCCGAGGCTAGATTTGTGTCCTCTTGTGGCTCCTAAAAGATAGCATGTTCCTGAAACCCCTCCCATTTCCAAAACATGAGAAAACTATGGAGGCAGTGAGGGTTATGGAAGTGTGGCAGGTCCATTGCAATAATGACTGCAATGTTTTTGATTCCTGTAGCCGTTCCTCTTGGAATGTGACTTTGCAGCTCCTCCCCTCACGAG
>NW_011888891.1:150811-152986 GCF_000151845.1 Pteropus vampyrus | reverse complement strand
TGAATGATACATAAGTGAAAGGATTCAGGGATCCTTCGGGCCAGTACAAATCTGAGGCAAGGAATGTACCTGATCCTAAAAGAAAGCAAAATCTTGTTGGGGGAGATCCTTAGAGAATGCCAAGAGTCAAAAACTAGGAAAGTGCAGTTTAGTTGTCAAATCTACAAGGAGAAAGTTTGGTTTGAAACAAGACAGGCCAAAGGGTCCTAAGATAAATGGCCTAGAATGAAGTAGGGGGTAGGAACAAGGACAGGAGTGGTGCAAAGTGTGAGACTGGCCTAGCTGTGGGATCCGTAAGTTGTGGGGGCCAAAGGGACAAGGGCCAGGGATGTACTAGAGCAGAGCCAAAGAGGGCAATGGTTGTTTTGTCCCCCCAAACCACTATTTAGAGTCTTCTCCCTCTCCCTTAGTACAAATCGGGATGTGTATACTTACATACATACACATATACATAATCACACACGCTTATGTATGGACCACTTGGATCAGACTTTTAAGATTGGATATGAAAATGTCAGTGACTTTAAAATGCAGCTGATGTTAAGAACGCTTTTTTGATTGTTGTTTAAAGAAGTAGTATGATCACGTGCTTAAGAGGATGGAATTTTGGAGTCAGACAGTCTGTAATGCTGGCCCCACCTCTCAGCACTTATAGAACCTTAAGATGGGAAATTACGGGAGCCTTGGCTTTTTCAACTCCAACAATGGAATGACAATATATAATGCATAGGTTTATTAGAAACATTTTAAAAAGTGAAATGAGTAAAGCACTTAGAATAGTCCCTGGTCTTCAATAAAATTAAGCTTAGAGTCAACAAATACTCTCTGACTGCAGATCCTGTGTCTGATACTTCACTGGGTTAGAGCGATACAAAGAATAAGGCAGTACTCATAGGTGCTGGTGGATAAAGACACCCTTTATGTATTACCCTTATACATACAGTCTAAGGCCAGGAGGAAGCCATTGGGGTTTATGCTGAGTGTTGCATCCAAGTATCAAAAACTTGGTCTTTTGAGGCACTGATGACCTTGGGCCCAGAGAAGAAAAAAGTCACTGCCTTCCAGGGGAGAAAATCATCTGTGGGGCAGCTCATTCGACTGTGTCCTAGGTTTTCCTAGGAGATTTCCCTATCATCCAAAAACCAATGAAGTCTGACCTTGCAAGACGGGATGAGCTCTCAGCCCAGAGTGGTGTGACTGCCGCTGAGATGGGCCCATTCATAACCCAGGCACAGACAGGCCCGTTAGCAACATTGCTGCAGGCGGGCTATTACTTACAATATAGTTAGTGTCTCTTAACCAAAACGGATGGGACACAGTGCTTGGGAGAAGAGCCCTGAATCTGACTGAGAGGAAAATATGTTGTGGCAGTGGTGGACTGGTCTAGGGAAGCAGGGGGCAGGGCAGGGGTGCTATCGAAGTCAGGTTCTCCCTGCTCGATGCACTTGCTTTCCATTTTTTGGTAAATGTTCATGATTAAATCTCCCAAGTAAATCTTTGTTTGGGAAAATGTGGACAGGGCTGCAGTGAAAGCAAGAATTTAAGAGAAAGTAAGAAAATAAAAGAAAACACCAGGGGTTAGTGACAGTGGGGGCATAGCCATGGGGAAGGGGACAGTGTAAGTTATAATTGTTTGGAATATTTTCGGAGGCCTGGTGTCCATATAGCTAGTCTAGTTCTGCCACCTTAAGGGTCTATGCCTCTGCAGTCTTCAAAGTTCAGACAATCCCTCCCTGAAAACTATCATAGGCAACCTTGGCTGTCTCTGCTGAGATTTTTTTTAAACTTTCAAGTTCTAAACCCAAGCATGATTTCTTTTCCCTTATGGAATTCTTTTGTCCGTGGGGACCATCTACAAATTTTAGAAAGATATAGGTAAATAAATTTTCCATTCTCCTCAATCTTGTGCTCTTTCTAGGTTCCTTGGAGATCGTTGGGAATGTCAAAAGCACAAGAAAATATATGTGAATCCTCTCTCTTTTGAAACATTTTGTGGCCAGTCTCTGAATAGGACACCTTAGTAGAGGCCCAGATTGAGCCTTATCTTTCTAGTGAGGTCTTCTATGAACTACCCTGGCTCATGATGATTTCTCCTGCACTTGGTAGGGTGGTCATAGTTATAGAGCTTAAGAGTAAAGGTCTGGGTGAGACAAACTGGCTCCAAGTCAAGGTCTG
>NW_011888891.1:129922-149036 GCF_000151845.1 Pteropus vampyrus | reverse complement strand
CTCTTTTTTTTTTTTTTTTTGCCTGAGTAATATTCCATTGTGTATATATGTACCACCTCTTCTTTATCCATTCACTCATTGGTGGACACCCGGTTTGCCTCCATATCTTGGCTATTGTAAATAATACTGCAATTACCATACAGATGCACATGTCCCTTCAAAGTAGTATTTTGTGTTTCTTCAGATAAATACCCAGAATACACTCACTTTTTAAGCTCGTAACTTGAAGGTAAGGCATATACTCCTGCTCACATTCAAGTGATAGGAATTCTAGCCATATGGTCCTTCCTAGCTTTGAGAGAGAGGCTAAGAAGTTATAGTCCCTAACTATAGAAACTATTTGTCAGCACCAAATCTCCAGTACAGATGCTAGCTGTCTCTGCCATAAATAGTGCCATTTTCATGACAGTAAGAGTCATATGCAGCGGAGGGCTACACACATGATCTTTGAAGGAAATTGTCATTGTGATAAACTTATATTTCATTTTAAATTTATATTTCATTTCTTCCATTAAATTTTCAGCATGGAGTTTATCTTTCTCTCCATTTGAGGAGACAGCAGAAACTGTGAAGAAGAGAATGTTTGAGGCAGCAGAATTTGAGAGCCAAGAATGAACTGGGATTGGTCCTTTTTTAATCTGGCCTCTACGATAGGCACATGGGACAGAAACATCAGATCAGGGAGGTATTAAAGGGTAAGGGCTGAGATAAAGAAGATGAGCAAAGAGGTGAATGGAGGAGAGTTAGAGCACCCACGTGAGACCCCTTATAAGACTAAGGTCTTTACCACTCTATGTAGTGCTAGGAACCAAGGAAGCTTAGATGAACTGACCTCTATTTCCTTTTTGCTCTTACTTCTCCCTTTCTTCTCTGTGGCTTTGGGGCAGATCACTTGAATCATTTACAAAAGAACTTTTTAAATGTCAATGGGATCCAGTGTATCTTTTGATTAAAAAAGATAGGCTAGGTGGTATTCAGAGCTGGTCAAGGGTAGCCCCACTCTTTGTTCTTATAACAAGCATCATCCCACACCCTCAGTTGGAAATAGTCAAAAGGAAGGAATAACCACGAGCAGGTAATTACCTAACTTGAGAGATATAAAGCCATTTCTCTCAATGCTTATCTCTCCAAAGCGATCGCTAGAGATACATTTTGAAAGCAGCGAGAGTTTTAAGCCCATTATATTCTGACCACCTTTCTGTTGATGCTTACTATTTCAAATATGGCATTGGAACTGAGCACAATTATCCCCATGTGTATAGACAGTTCTGTGCACAATACACTGGGATTATTAACTCTCTTTCTCAGGACACTACTTTCTATTAATGTTACATTAGCTTTGTTGAAAGTCATGTACCATACTATTACATAATGAGCTTACAATCAACTAATCCCCTATGACTTTGTTTTACATGAATTTCTGGGAAACTAAAGCCTCTCCCATTCTGTACTTGCACAAATAATTTTGGATCTGAGGGTGGTATTTTAAATGTAGTCTGATAAATTTCATCTTGTATTCTATGCCATCCTTCTAGCCTGGCTTTTGAATCTAGATTTTGTCATCCAGAGTTACTAGCTATTCCTCCCAGCTGGGTGCCATCTGAAACTTTGATAAGCAAGCTTTCTCCCTGATTTAGTCAGACTTTGTGATGGTCAGTTTCAGCAGACTACTGTTCTGCTGTTGTTAAAGTGAGCTTCTATCCCTTTGCATATATTATTCAATGAAAGGAAAATTAACAGGCTAGTCAATTTATGGATAAACTATTGTCTGCAGACAGGGTTACATGTAAAAAATTTGAATTAATTTTATTTTACTTTTTACATTTCTCCTGAAAGATGAAAGGGAATATCAGGAAAATGTTTCTTGGTGCAAAACATTTTGGTTAAAATTTTTGTTTTTTGTTTGAAGGCTAACAGATGTCTAATAGTCATATTAACCTTCAGCTATCCAAAGCAAAACCCTTATTTTCCCAGTTAAATCAGCTTTTCCTCTAGTCTACCCCATCTCAGAAAATGATGATTCCATTATTCGAGTTGCTCATGTCATAAAAGCTTGGCGTCATCTTTGACCCTTTTTTTCCTCTCATACTCCAAATTCACATCAATAGCAAATCATTTTGGCTCAATTTTTAGATGGTATCTATGACTTGATCATTTTTCGTCACCCCAACTGCCACCAGCCTTTCTGAGATGCCATCATCTCCCGCCTGCATTCTTGCAATAGTTTCTTCACTTATATCCTGTTTCCATCCTTGCCCAACTATAGTCCATTCTTCACTCAGTAGCCAAAGTGATCCTTAAAAAATAACTAAGCCAAACCAGGTCACTCCTTTGCTTAAATCCCTCCTGGCTCCCAGGTCACTTAGAATAAAGTCCAAATGATGTGCAATGGTCTACAGTATCCTATATGCTTACGCCCCTCTGATGTCTAGGGTCCATCTCCCAATAGCTCCCCTTCCTTACTATTCTTCAGCCACAGTTTTGGTTGTTTCTAGAATATCCTAGGCAAGAGACCTTTCCATCTGCTGTTTTTCCTGCTGAAATGCTTCTTCCCTAGTTATCTGCATACTCACACCCTCATTTCCTTCAGGTCTTCTTTGTAACCTTATCAGTAAGACTGTCTCTGACCATTATATAAAATACCGTGTTCCCTCTACTCCATACATTTCCCCCCTCCTTTTTCTATTTTATTTTTTAGATAGCATTAGCGCTACCTGGGATAATGTACATTGATTTCTGGTTTATCGTTTATCTCCTCTGACTAGAATATAAACTCCATGAGGACAAGGCTTTTGTTTAGTTCACTGTATACTCCATACGTAGAACATGTTTAGCACATAGAAATATTCTGATAAATATTTGTGAAATGAATGAGTAAGTGGTATTGATATAGGCTTAAAGTTATCTTTCTAGTCTCAGTTTCCCTAGATATAATACATGTTCAGTGGATTTCAAACTCTCCCTACCCCATCCCTCAAGCTGGGGAATTCTTCCTTTAAGTGAATTCTTATGCAGAAACCAAATAGATAATTTCAAACAGAAAAGTTCCACTTTTAATTTTAATAGTACATAATTTTACTGAAGTGAGCTCTTCTGGTTGAAATGAGGGTAGGAAATCAAAGACCTCCCAATCACTGTGTTGGCTCCAAATGTTCCTCAGATAGAAAGTTTAAAAATCACAACACCAAAATATTCTATAACTCGATCACTATGATGACGACTGCGAGTTACCAGAATTCATTACTAAGAATGATGGTGGTTTATTTCTCATTTATAAGGTTTTTTTTTTTTTTCTTAAAGGGAAGCAGTTATTTTTTAAACCTTATTGGAGCTCAGTTCTCCCTTACTTGCTCCTCCCTTCCAAGATGGAGGCAAGGGACTGGAATAGATGATTTTTGAAGGTCTTGTTTCAGGATGGATGAGATTACATGATGAAATATGAGCAACTGGTGCTGCCATAACGGGTGCTCCTGCCTGAGATGGGAGAAAGCAGCTGTGGAACGTGGGAGAAGGTGAAACTGAAATTCCTGCTGTGACTCAACCCATTGCTGCAATGGAAGAACATCAAGTCTTCAAAGTTAAATGCAGATTCAATTAGAAATTTCACTGAAATTTCAAATTAAAACCATTTTTCACCTTAAACGACAGAATTATATGGCGTCATAGAGAAACTGACAGGTAATTTGGGAAACTAAAGGTTCCTTGGACTCTGTAGTTAATGGAGAGTTTAGCACCAATTCCTGTGTAATTTGCACTTCTGAGAAGAAGAATTATTATAAAGTCAGACATCTCCAGCACTTTCAACTCTTGGATCTGCCAGACTCTAAGATGACCAGGAATGTAGAAGGACTGAGGTCAGAGGTTGCCATTTCAATATCTGAGGCTGCCTGGCTGCCCCAAACTGGCATTTGAACTGAAGAGTTGAAAATTGGAGGTGACATTCAGAAGTCTCTGAAAATTATAACCCTGACTTCCTCCTTGAAAAGCTTATCTGAATCCTAGCTTTCCTTTGATGAGGTTACTGAAAAAGCACTCTGCTCTGAGCTCTTGAAAGATAACAGTCAGCGCAAGTGAGACTGGCTGTATCCCTTGGGGGAAAACAGTGGCAGATATAACAAGCTGGGGACACTAATTAAATGGTCTGGGAAACTTTCTGGGGATGAGGGAGTCTGCCCGGTAAACCTTTTCTCCCTGGGCTCCTCCAGGGAGTGATACCCTGAGTGTATGGGGCCTTATTAATAGAGGGGGACCCTCACTCCTGCCCTAGGAAGAAGACATTTGTGCCTAAAATGGGGTTGCTAAGGAGAGCATGGCTTTCCCCCTGCTCCTCAGAAGGCTGCTCTGCTGGTCCTTCTGCCAAACAGGGGTAAGAGGGAAATGAAGAGCTCTGGTACCAACAATTCCGCCTTCCCTAGGCATCGGTTAAGTCTCTGCCATCCTGAAGACAGAAGCCTTGTCACTGCTGGAATCATTGCTGCTGGTGTTTTTTGAGAATGCTACTAGACTGGCCACCCAAACTGGTCTAGCCCTTCTCTGGACTTCACACAACTTAGAGTCTTTCACGCTTATTTTGGCCCTTCTCACGATGGTTTAAATGTTTGCTTGTAGATAACAGAGCTTCCAGCTGAGGGGGTAGGTGCCACGAAAGCAGAGATCCTTCTTGTTCTTTCACTGCTCCCAAATCCTCATATGAGGGGCTAGAAAAGCCAGCCTTGACTACTTTATAACATAGTTGTTATAAAGGCTTAAATTAATTCCTTTGGTTGCTGGTCAAATCATGATTTTTGTTTATAAGCCAGAGAGATTTAGGTTAGACTTTTAGACACCTCTCTGGGCCTGGTTTTTATTGTTTACAATATTTATAATTATACTTTTAAAATATATTTATTATTTAATAAATATGCAATGAGTACTCACTGTGTGTATAGTATTGTGCTAGCTGTTAAGAATAAAAGGACAAATCTAAGCTGTGGCCCATGCCCTACAATCTTTTACTTCAGTGAGAGAGAGAAGATTGGCAGACAACTAACAGATGAAATAAATGTTTCTTCATGTAAGAGATGAGATATATAATATGTATTACATATTACATGTATAATCATCCCTTGGTATCTGTGGGGATTGGTTCCAGAACCCCTATAGATACCAAAATCCATGGAGGCTCAAGTCCCTTATATAAAATAGTGTAGTATTTGCACATAACCTATATTTGCATATAGGCTACAGAAGGGTGTGTCTACACATCACTTCAACTGATACACCACTCCTCAGTCACCAGTGGTTTTGTTACAGAGTTGGAGTTGGGTCTGAGGTGTCACACGAGCTGTCCACTGACCTCTTTACCTGGGAATTTGGCTGTGGGCCTCCTAAAGCCACTCTTTTCACACATAGATATCCACTTGGTAGATGAAGAAGGTGTTTCTGTTCTTCCAAAATAAATGCTTATTTTAGCAAAGAAACACCGCCTACAAATCAAGTTGATTTGTGTTTCGTGAGGTAAGGAAAATAAAAATAAACCATATTATAGTTTATTTGACACTTTTGAAATCATATAGGTACATGATTGCAGAATCAATGCAACTTAATGTAATGCATAATAATAATTGATATAATATAAATTAATATATCATATATATAGTCAGCCTTCCACATCTGCGAATTCAGCCAACTGCAGATCAAAAATATTTTTTAAAAAATGAAAATCCCAAAGAGTTTCAAAAAACAAAACTTAAATTTGCCACACTCTAAGCATCACATCACTTTGGAGCTGAGAGTCCAGGTTGGCCAGTAAAAAAATCATTGACTTTGCAAACAGTGCATTCTATCCCGAACCAAAGAATAATCTTGTGTGCACAATGTGGAAAGGACAGTTGGTCCCAGGATGGTCTTTTCAGCCACGGCCACACACACAGATAACAGTTATTGTCAGTACTATCATTCTCTGAAATACATGATGAATAGATACAAATCTGGGTAGCACACACATAGACACGCTATCTTCATAAAGTCCTTGTGGAATATAAAAATTTAATAACTGAGGTCATAGGTATGGTAGGAAAAATCCATAAGTAGTGTTTTAAAATAAATGAACTAAAGTTTGTGGTAACTATATCATTCATTCATGTTGCATAAATTTTGATTCCTTTATGTATATTATCAATCTTGTACTCCTCAAAATGCCTAGAAGAGTATCTGGAAATAGTATGCATCAACAAATTAGTTGTACCTACATGTTGCTAAAATAGCTAAATTGGTAGTGAAATATTAAGGCATCTTGTTCTGTTAAACATCAATGAATTGGATTGGCTATTTGTTTTCTTTTCATTAGAAGGTTTGCTCATGAGAACAGACTTTTTCTGTTTTATCTACTGATGTATTCTGAGTACCTAGAACAGGGTTTGGCATACAGCAGGCACTCAATAAATATTTATTCAGTAAGTGGTTGAATGAGTAAATTGATTTCAAGTCACTGTTAACAAGTAAGGCAGCTTCTGTACTAGTAGAACTGAAGGGCATATTAGCTATGCAAGGGTAGTTCATTTCTTTATTCATTTATTCTCCATTTATTTACTTACTTATTCACTCATTCAAAAGACAACTATTTAGCATTGACTGTGTTCAAGTTGCAGTGATGGGAGACACAAAATCACATTATGGGAGAAACAAAGATGGACAAGAAACATTTTTTACCATTAGAGAAGTTATGGTTATGTTTGTGTCATGGAGAGAGACATGACCAAATATAACAATTGGATAAGAGTAGAATTAGAAAGATAACCTCTCAGGTTTCCTTAATTCTCAGATTCCATGATTCTATAATTTAAGTGCTTATTTCAGATAATTCCGGTGATACATACAACCTGAAGTTATTGAGATTTAAAATTAAACACTTTTAAAGGCAAGGGCTTTATGAAAAAGTTGTATTTTAAGTGAATTACTGTCTGAAAACTAGTTTGCGAGCTGCTTTGGGTTCTCAGTAGCCTCCAGATCATTGGGTCAGATGCTGCCTTTTGCATTTGTTTTCTTTATTCCACATATAGCAAGTTTAATACATTTGTTTTTACAAAATAAAAACTATTTTCTACGAAAATTTTTCTTGTTCTCGCCCCTTAGAACTAAGCTTGAAAGACCAGAAAGATATGATACTTAAGGAAACTTATTGATATATTTAAAAATACAGTACTGTAAGGGCCAGGAAAGATGGATAAATATCAGCTGGAAGATTACTGCATCTATTAAAATTGTTGCTTACTAAAATCTACAAACTTGAACTGTAAGGCACAATTAAAAGAAAAAACCACAAAATCCTTCAAAATAGATTAGAATATATGAAATGTTTCATGAACCTGCTGAGATATTACTAGTTCTATGGCTAGTATTAAAAACATCCAAGATGCCTTTGGGCCCAGTGGGAAGCCATTCCACAGAGCAGGTCACCCTCTTATGTGCCTTACCTTTGCTGAGTCATTGTGGTTCTGCTGCTAAAACATGGACAGGGTGTGTAAAGTCATAGACAGGCTAAACTTGGGGAGAATGACAGATGCAACCCAGTGGGTCATAGGCATTATCTTCAGGCAGAATAATCCCTTTCACTTGTAAAGACCTAAGTTTCCTAAGTTTCCATCACCTCATTGGCTCTTTTAGGGTACCTGCTTTTTTTCTCCACCCATTTTATTAAAGAGACCTCTCAGTCTCCAGATGGGAATGTCATTTGCTCAAGGCACTGTGGCTAATCAGTGGTAGAACCGGGACATGTTTATTCTTCTACACCATGAAGCCTCTTGTGTTGGGCACTATGATTCTGAGGGAACACCATGAGTCCTTCCTTTACACAGTGAAGTTCCCTTTGCTCAAAGATGGAGTATAAAATAATGACATCTCCATGCCCCAAGAGCTTCCTTAGTGCCAGCCCCAGACTACATTTCGTCTGATCACTAGTGTGGCATGGACCTACTGGGTCCCCACAGTCCAATCAGCTGACAGCTGGAGGAGAGGTACTCCATCCTCTTTGCTTGTCAACTTCATGAGTGGATTAAGGTATCAAGGAAAGATGGCATCAGGGATACTTTGAGCCAAAGTCAGGACCAAAGGTGTAAATCTAAGGGGTGTACAGGGTTGGAAGACCTCTTTCACTAAGTTATCTGGGAGGGTGGCATGTGCAGCTTTTCTGCCCAAATCATATCGGGTTGAGCTACTATAGGGTAACCGGTCTATTTGTTTCATTTATCTTTTGAAGCCACCAGCATGAAGAACAACTTCTAAGGACGTTAAGGGCATATGCCTAGAGATTTTGCAGAGGAGTCAGAAATCCTGGATTTCAGTTTCACTTCTACCCTTTATTGCATATGTGGCCTTGGGCAGGATACCAGAAAATACCAGTAAAATGGAGATAAAATGATATAACCCCATCCACATCACTGGCTTTTAAATAGTATAAAATAAAAGCATTTATGAAAATTCCTTGTAAACACTCATATATCCTATGAACATGAGTATTTTCCCTAGGCAGAAGGGTACAGTGAGTCGCCCTCAGCTATCACCCGCCACTGCTCCCACAGGGCCTAGTGTTCCCTCCCCAGCCGTTGGCCAGGAGATGAACAGTAGCCCAGCCAGGTTACTCTGACAGAAAAATTTTAGGCTTCCCAACACTGGCTCATAACCCAAGGGATAAAACTAGGACCAAGAGGTAGAAATTTCAGGGAGACAGAGTTTTAGCTTCACATGAATTACTATAATAATAATTACCAGTATATATTGGATGCCTGTGTAAAATCCTCTTCTAAATTCTTTGCCTATATAAACTTATTTACTGTGTTAAGGTTACAGCCAATCATTCAATTACTACTTACTTAGCATGTACAACTTATCAGGCTCTGAAATAGGAACCAAACCACAGAGATGAAAAGATATAGATTCTGTCCTCAAGATGCTTCATGGTCTTGCGGGGAAACAAACACACAAATACAAAATCATGTATTAAAAGGCATAGTAGGAATACATACAAAAAAGTTAGGGGGATGGAGGACCTAGGTTTGATAGGAGATATCAGGAAAAGTCAAATGAGGTGGCCCCTTTTGAACAGCACATTTGTGACCAAGACGAGACCTGCTCATATGTGCAACTTTGTAGGAAAAGTGCCTCTCAAATAATCAGTAAGAAAATAAATATTGCTCTGTATCATGTGGGCTAAATTAGCTGCTCCAGGGGCCAGATAATGACATAAATATGATCGTGCAAAGTGAGATATTATAACTTGCTTCATAAGCTGCAGTGATATTTTTGCAGCTCATGAAAAACAAGATAATGCCCATAAAAATAAGATATTATGGCAAAATCGGTATTAATTACTAGGAGCCAAAGTGCACAGCTTAAGGCTGTAAAACTTTTAATATTCCAGAAGAAAGCAGTTCAAGTAACAGGCTAACCACGATCGCTTAATCGCCTGGCAGCTTCCCAGCCTATCTCTGTGAACAACAGAGCGGAGGCAGCAGAATCAGCCCCAAACAAACAGCCCCGTGAAGCATTGCTAATTTGGCTGAGATGACTGGGTGGGGTGAGGAGTGCTGAGAGCAGAAAAGTGCCCTCCTTGCAATTTACCTTCTTACTAATGATGAACTGGGCTCGGCAGAAAGCCACTGGGTTAGCCTCTTTGCGGCTTTTAAGATGAAATGGGCCATTTGTTCCTTGAGCTCGGCTTTTCCAGTTGCTGTTGATACGGATGAACTACAAGGGTCCTTGGCGGGGTAGGAGATTTTATACTCTCCTCTTCCTCCACCCCCTTCAGCCATAAACATACACACACACACACACATGCAGAAATACATACATGTATACATGTGCATGTGCACACTTGCACATGTGTACTCAGTATATAGAGCTCCTACCTAATGTAAAGGTCGTCTCACTGCTTCTATTTCTCACACTTTGAATGTAAGACCAATTTGTTGACAGCCACTCATGTGCAATAAACGAAATAGAAACATATGCACATGCAGCGATAAAACAGATCTGTAACGACATCCCTGCCGCCTGTTGGGTGGCAGCTGAAATCAGACATCTTAATGTATGATATTATGGGAATTACCCACATTAAGATAAAATATCTGGATTTAAGTAACTGTCTTCTGCTCTGAATTAACTCAGAGATTGAACTCAGGAAGCAAAAGCAAATGAGTAGGGGCTAAGGAATTTATTTCCTTTCCACCGTGCCCAGCTGCCACTCTAGTGGTGGCACTGTTGTAGGAATGCCAATAAGGAACAGGGTCTGCTTCACCCCTAAGTCTCAAGCACTTAGCAGACGCCCTAATATGTAATAGTAGGTCCCATAACATATTTATAGAGTGAATAACGAGGTGCAGTAAGTCCTTTCTCAACCACCAAGTACATTCCCCATTCCGTCTGCTTCTCCCTTCCTTTTCCTGTATATCTTACATCAGTAAAAACCTCTACTTCCCTCACCTGGTTGGAATCTATATTACAGCACCATTGGCATTAGGCTAGTCCGGGAAGATTCCTTCTCTGAAGGGGCTTTGCAAGACTTTGTGTCAGTTCTATTCCTAGTTGCTAAGAGTTCCTTCTGGCAGTCTCCTTGGAGGGCTAATGATGCATATCCGAAAAGGAAGATAGAGGTGGTTTTGTAAGCTGGAGTAGGAGCAGCAAGTATAAGCGTCTCTAAAGATTCTCTGTTGGTTGGCAAAGGACTTCAGTCTCCTGGGCTGATGAAGCGGTGTTTCTCTCATGGGCTTCAGAATAGACACGGGTGCTACCTCCGACTTTGCAGATATTTGCTCTTGTAGCATTTGGCCCATGCTCCTGGATGTCTTATAATTTCATGGGAAGGACAGGTAGGAGGTTTCCAATCCTCAGCAAAGTTTCTTCGGCTTCACTCACTCCATTGAGTTTACCAAGCTAGGCCAGGAAAAATAACTGGTTAAGGTGTAATGTATCCTGAAGGGCACAAGTGATTGCTTTTTCTAGGATGATCAAGTCCATTGAGATTTGAAGATCTAAGTTGAGACTGATCTTTGAATCTTTCTTTATAGGTATTCACTACATTTACTAGGGATCTGGTACTGTGTGAGGTGTTGGGGGTGGGGTGGGAAAAGCAGGGATAAAAAGAGGCAAAAGAAATAATCCCTGTTCACAGGAATTAGTATGTGACATAAAGATATACATACATGACACTATATAATAAATTGTAAATAAATGGTAGAAGTGAAAGATCAAGGAAGGGAGAGAGGGAAGAAGAAAGGGAGAGGGAGAGAAAGAGAGAGAGAAAAGAGAGGAGAAAACTGGTAGATAGAGGATCAGGGAAAAAGTCATGGAAGGGAAAATTCTTGAAGATTGGATTGGATCAAAGAGTCATTGAGGAAAGGCCAATAAGAAGAAGGAGATTTTCGTATAGATATTTAAGACATTGTGGTATTGATACAGAGATATATTAATTAACCAATGATTATAATAGAGAAATAGCAACAGCTCCACTCGTATATAGAAACTTAGTATATGACGGTGGTCTTGCAAATCACTGGGAAGGGGAAGGACAACTTAACATTGGGGCTGGGATGATCATCTGTACTTATGAAAAACAAGTGAAATTGGATGCTAATGCATAAATCATAAAAATAATTTCCTCATAAACTAAAGAATTAAATGCGAAAGGTCAAACTTTAATGCTTTCAGAAGTAAATAAAAGAGGATATCTTTGTGAGTATGAGGCATGGAAGATTTCTTAAACAAAACACAAAAAGCATTAATAATGAATTAAAGAACTGATAGATTTAGCTACATTAAAATTAAGAATGTATGTTCACCAAAACAACGGCATAAAGAAAGTGAAAAGACAAATCACAGATGGGAAGAATATATTTGCAACAAATAGATTCAGTAAAGGATTAGCATCCAAAATATAAAGCTTTCAGAAAAATGATTAAGGAAAAGATGAACAATCTAATAGTTAATTGGAGGGGGGTGGGGAGTGGTTAACATATAAAAAGACATTCTATAGTAAAGAAAATAAGAATTAGCAAAGGTCCAGAATTAGGTGGCCATCAGGCAGGTTGGGGGCATGGTAGGGAAAGGGGCAGAGGTGTAGAAATTTGGCTGGGGATTCAGCTTTTCAGAGGAAGAGCAGGGGCAGAGATTTGTGACAAATGCCACCTTTTGAAACTCCCTCCACAGCCTTGCATTAAAAGCAAGGGTTTAGTCTGCCACTGAAAGGTCATAGAAGAAGCTTAAAAAGACTAGCTGTAGATAATATACAAAATTATTAGCCAGGAAGTCCCTACTTAGAAATCCACATCTTGGGCACCTTCTGTAATAAACCTGCAGCCTCCAGTCTTTGTGGAGACAGGATACAAAACCTGAAGCAAAAGGGATTGGATGTGGCAGGATTTGGCAGTTGCCTCTATTCATCACCTTCCTTGACCCCATGGCTCCTGCTGGGGTCTCTGCAGTGTGGGGTTGAACTGTCATTTTTCAGGGAAAATAACAGAGGAGTGGCAGATAAAACCCTCTCCCTTGGCTATAGCAGCCAGCATCACTAGGCAGAAGCTGCTCTTCAAGGAAATCCTTCAAAGGCCCCTTGCCTTGAAATGCTGTGCACTATTTCTGTGGGCTCTTAAACAGAATAATTCATTAGTCAGTGAAGAACAATCAATACCACATTCCAACAAATACACACTGACTCTGTTTACCCAGTGGACCCTCTCTGATAATATTATTTATGATTCTAAATAACTCCATCGGTGTTCAATAGAGCTGGGGGTGCCTCTGGGACCAGGACACAATCAAATTATAAAGACATATGGTTTGCTCAGCCCTAGAAACGTTCAGATGCATTACAGCGATGTTAGTCTCAAAGTTGTACCTTCCCCAATCAGTTCCACAACTTTTCTAGCAGTGCCTGTAGGAGGGGCCTCTTCTTTGGGGAAGGGACTCTATGTCATATGAAGGAGATACAGCTGCCAAGGGTGTTTTAGTATAGCTATTTCAGTATTCCCCACAGTGAAGGACACAGTAAACAGTTCAGTGGATTCTAGGCTAGAGTAGCAATTGAGATGCTACTACACTTTGCCTGTAGGAAACTATGGAACAAATGTGGCAGGGAGAGATTAGTAAGGCAGCAGAAATAGGGAGATGAGAAAGTGGGGTGTGTGTGTGTGTGTGTGTGTGTGTGTGTGTGTGTGTGTGTATGTTTGTAGATTTGAGTCCACAGTAGGAGGTGAGGAGTTAGATGAGAAGCAGAGAATTTGCGAGGGCTGAAGTTCCAATATACAGGGGTTTGAGAGGGAAGGTGAGACTATTCACTTAAAACACATCTTATTTGACTTGTGACAGTGAGTATTATTGTTAATGTAATCAAAAAACATATAGATGGCATTTCCCTCTCCTTTTTCCTCTTCTTCTCTTCCTCTTACACCCTCTTCCCTTTATCTCTACCTCTAGCCTTCTCTCTCTCTCTCTCTCTCTCTCTCTCTCATGCATGCGCACATACACACATACACACACACACGCCAAATTTGAGAAGTACATCAAGAGGGGCTTTGATGCCACTTCATAACAACTACAGGCTGGAATAACATGAAAATGGAGTGCCTCCCAGTGCACACTCTGAGCCCATTTGATAGAAAGTAGTCTGAAGGCAAAGGGTCAGGAGGGCAAACAGAATTCTGAGAGGGGAAGCGCTGAAATCTCACTTTTATGTTTTTAATTGACCTTTCTCTCTATAGGAATAGGTTGGACATGGGAGAGGGCTTCAGTTATGAGGAAAGAAAGGGCATAGTCCAGGATCTCCTTGGCTGTCTGTATTGTGGTCTCCTGATCATAGCCTGGTAGGGAAGTGTCCAGAGCCAAGAGAAAGAGTCCAGCCTCTTTGGTCTGTGACAGCATTTCAAAGGGCAGCTGAAACCTTGGACAGATGCCAGCACCTGGCATTCATTTTTGAAACCTGCCCTTTCCAAATACTCTTCATAACAACCCTGAGAGCTTGGCAGAGAGGATGTTGCCATTCCCACTTACTAGATGAGGCAGCTGAGAGTTCCAGGCACGCATCCCTGGGCCTTGTACCAGGGACTTCAGAATCCCATTCAACCATCTCTCCATTAGCCCAACAGCATGTCTATTTGTCTGACCTAAGTAATTAATGGCCAGAGGCAGGTAGCTGTGTGCAGGTCTGGACCAAAGGGTAATCTGTGGCAAAGTATTCAAAGACCAGAAATACGTTGCAGAATATGGGAAGCTGCCCTTTAATTTTAGCCTCTTAGCTCTCTGGTTCCATTGAAGACCAATGGTCTTTTCTGCACAAGAGTTCCATGGATGCTCTGATCTCTCTCATTTCCTTCTCTCTCTCTCTCTCTTTCTCTCTCTTCCTTTTATCCTCAGATATTTGCCGAATACCTGCCATGTTTAGACAATATGATAGGACTTATAAGAGATAATAAAGAAGACAGCTGCTTTCAAAGGCTTACAGTTTACTGGTCAGAGATGAAATGTGCCCACCAACAACCATACTGCAAATTAAATAGAGAAGAATCTGTAAGGGAGGCACACATCAAGCACTGTGGGATTGTAACCTGTACTTTGAACAACCTTGATATGTGATATGTAATCATAAAGCAATTTTGTTTTGTTTCCCAGTATCCATTTAACATTTATTCAAGAAGGATGTTCTTCTACCCCTGGATACATACGTGGACAGAACCACAACTTTGATGAACAAACTTTTCAGTAATAAAAGTCCAATGGCACGTTAAATAACATTTAGACTCAATTCATCCTTAGACTCCAAGATCCCAGGTAATAGTTAAAGTTTTCAGCTTCATTTAGAGTTGCAGCTACTTCTATTTTCCATAGCCAGGACCTGCCATAGCATGCCTTCTGTCATCTGGGAAGGGGTAAAAGGATAGGCTTCTCACCTCCCTCCTCCCACACCACTCTCAGATCCTCTAGTGTTGGGTCGGAGTGGGAGGAAAGAGACATGGGGACGTGGTGACTTCCATGTGGAGGGAGAAGCAGGGGTGTTACCAGAAGAGTGCCATGATGAGCCTTGTGCACTGGAGGGTGAAGGTTATGGACTTCGGGCTGCTGGCATGCACAGATGGGAATCCTGCTGAGGCTGAACTAAGGCCACCTCTGGCTGTCCTTCTCCCCTCGGGTACTATGATGCTTTGCTGTGGGCTTTAGCCAAACTGAGCACTGGTGCTGGCAACATAATTTTGCTGAGGACAATGGTCCTAAGGACTTATTTAAAAAATTTTATTGGTGTGGTGCCAGAGCTTTGATAATCTTTAATGTGTTGTTAGTTCATTGGGCTTTTAAAAGAAGGGTGCACCAGAGACTTGGGGTTGAACTCTCTCATTTCTGAGGAGCTGAGGAAGTGCACACACTACAGCGAAAGACAATTCAGGATCCAGCCACTCAAGAAATGTCCACTCTCCTTAGACACGGAGATCACCTTTGTCTGAGATTGAACTAAGTGAGAAGAGGGACAGAACCCCATTTCTTTGTATGTAAAGTTAACTCGGGCTATTTAGACATTCTTTGGACTTTAATTCATAGGGGCTAAATACTTTGATTTTGGACTTTAATCTCTTTGAGATTCTAATCTCTAAATATTCTCTAGGAATTTGATAATGGGAAGGGTTTACATCCAAATTTGGGGCATCTTATTTTGGCATTTATTATTGAAGAATCTTTATGCATTTTTTATTAGCTCTTTATGCATTTTATTATTGAAGTATCTTCATACTGCTATTAAATCTCATTACGGAACCTCTGATGAGTTTATTGGGCCATGTGGCTGGACATAAATTTGGTTTGGAAAGAGAATAAGCTCTGAACTTTCAGCCTTGGGTGCGGCATAGATTTGGAGTCAGTTTAATTAATGTACTATTCTGATCCATTTTAGGGCCTCATGGGGGGCAAAATCAACACTGTCTGACAATGATCCCAGGAAGATAAATGAGGGAGCAGAGGTTGGTGCTGGGTGAGCTGCCTCAAGTAGGTGAGGCAGAACAGCTCAGGTAGTTGGTACATTCCCTCCCTGGTGTAGCACAACCACACTCCTGGTTGACCAGAGGATTAAAGGTTTAGTTCAATTGGTTAGGAAAACAAACAGCTGAGAAGTGCTCAGCCCCTCATTCTCTGGTTTCCACATGGACGGACTTCCCTAGAGTAACACTCCTGGATCCTTGCTGCCCCTTCCTCACCTACCAAGGAGGGGAGGATTTGTCACCTATAATTTTATGGGTGGCCCGCCTTTTTTGTCCCTTCACAACATTTTGGGATATATTTGCCTTCAGAGGAAACACAATCTCTGCTGTCAGTCATGTGGTAAGATTAATGGGGCAAGTTCTGCGCCCACCAGGGGAGCCTAACATTTTAAAGTGTCAGATCAGTTCAGGGGTATGATAGCAAGTCATTTTGGCTAGACTTAAGCCACACCCTTTAATTTAATATTATCAGTAATAAAGGTGATCCCCATTTCTCTGGCTCTTGGTCTATCTTTGAAGTGGTTCTAGAATCAGAGAAGGAAAAAGCGGTGCTATGTATTTACCCCTTCGAACCTGCAAAGTAACCCTTTTGGACCAATAGTCAAGTGATTTCTCAGCTGTGAACTAACAGATTTCTTTTGGAATGAGTCATGCACTTTCAATTTTCCACTTCAAAAACATATACTTCAGCAGAAGTCACTTCATAGCCAATGAAAGGAGGAATTTCCCAAGAGAAGAGAGGGGTTTGATACTTAGCCAAGGACAGAGGGTAAGACTTAGGGCATCTATTTTTCTTTAGCTGTAAAGTCACCAAGAGGGCTTTTTGATACCACTGCCCTTATAGCTGATAACTCGGTGGTTTGCAAAATGCTAATAATTAAGCAGAGTTCTGACTGGCTGACTTGTATCCTACTGTCCACGAGTTCTGAGAGAGAGAGTTAGAAAGGGTTTGACTCACGAAGAAGGCAGGAGGGATCGGGTAGGCTTTATTGTGGGATAATGGGATAACTTTCTTAGAAAGTTCCCTATTTAGGGCCTCAGACAGGAGCAGTGCTATTAAGATGGTGTGTGCTATATAGCTCAGTCCACTGAGACCGCTCCTCACGTCAGAGTCACTATCTTTCTCCTCCTTCTCGTCCTCCTTTTCTCAACCACTATCTCTATCATCTTCTCCATTTATCATTATTATTATCATTTACTGAACACTTGGCTCAGTGCTAGGCACGGTGCTTCGCCCTTCTCATGTCTTATTTTTTCACAACTCTGTGAAATAGATACCACTATTACCCCCTCCCCCATTTCTGATGGATAAACTAAGGCTAGAGGAAGTTAAGTCAATAAATGGTAGAGCCAGAATTTCAACTCGGACCACCGCGACTCCCGAATCTGTGCCCTTGGCAAGTACACTATCCATTGCAGATGTTTACCTCATGTCTTCTTGTATGCTTCCAGTGACGAGGTGCTCACTAGCTCCTGAGGTTCCTATTGCACTGTTGGGAAGTCTCTTTCTCAGAGTCTTTGACTTTCTGCCTGTGTCCACCCAGGATGCATCTGGGAATACTAGGATAACACGTTTGATTGCGGCAGGGTCCTGGTTAATGCTCTGCAGTCAAGCAGGGACACTGGGCTGGTGCAGTGTAAAAGGCAGACCTGTGGAGATGGCATTTCACATAATGCAGTGAGGCTTGAAATGGGTGTGTTGTGAACAGCATGGCCTTGCCCCCCTGAAGGGAGGACCCGAGGGATAGTAGGGTAGTCTGGCAGCAAGCCCTTCCTCTCTGTCAGCATGCCGTGTCCTTCTGTGGGGGCTGTGAGCTACATGCTGAGGCTATGCGTCCTGCTCCAGGGGGCTCACCGCTCCCACATGCTGTTTGCAGTGTTTTACATCTACCTCTGCAAACCTGCCAGGCATTCTGGCTAGATGATGCTGATCACAATCTGAATGCTTGTGTTTATCCACCTCTCCACTGAACAAATTTACAAGGTAAACATTTTGGGACATCTCAGAGATTAAAAAAAAAATTATAAGGCAAAACCAACACAACTGTGTTGTCCTCCCCAACCCCTTGTTTCTAACTAATAAATCATAGGGTGGAATTAACCGCAATTCAAGCTCTTGGCACTGGATCAATTTTGAGGTGCCTTCCCTATCCAGTTCTCATCCTCAGTCTTTCTCCTAATTCTTACTGGAAGCCTCACTGTTCTGATTGGTAATGGTGAACAGAACGCAGGCTGATGGGTCAGCTAGACCTTTCTTTAAATCCCAACTCAGCCTCTCAGTAGTTGTGTGATGAGCTAGTTATTTACCTCTCTGAGCTTGCTTTCTCATGGGAAACTTTGCACTGTCGTGGTGAGCTTTTGGCAAAATGTCTGGGACATGGGTAGTTTTGGTTGTTAATCGGTCATTCCAGGATTCCATCCTTTCAACCTTGACCAGCTCAATGATTAGTGGTTTTCTTCAGTTAAATCTGGATGACAGTGTGATGAGTCAAGTCCCTGAGCTACCTTGGGCAAATCCTTCCATTTTCTGTGTTTTTGTGCTCCTATCTGTTCAGCAGAGATCATTTTTGCTGCCTGTTAGCAGAAGGCCATGAGGCTGAGATGGGAAGAGGAGGAGGAAGTGCTCAAAGGTCTGCTGAAAGGTGGGTAAGCCCTTATAAACACCAAGTGTTACTGCTCGCTCTCGGCCGTAGTGGGGAAACAGCATAATTCAACAGCAGTGGAGCAACTCAGACTTCTGCTTAACAACCGTTGGCATCTACTGGTCAAAGGGCCCCACCTCTTGGGGTGTTGACCATGACTTCATGCTCTGGCCCCAGTGGACTTCTGTGGCTTCATCTCTCTGCTCCTGTGTCTCATCCTAGAGACCACTCACTAAGTCTTAAGCATACTATGCCCATTCATCTCTTTTTGGAATGTCTTCTGCTGAACCTCCCGTGTCACAACACTGTCTCACCACATCAATTCCAGTTAATCCTCCAAAGCTTCCTTTAAAGTGTCCCTGGCTCTTCTGACTCCACCTTTCTTCCTCTCCACTGTTCTTCCTTTCTCTGCTCCCAGGACACCCAGCAAAAGCCACTATGACAGCACCTAACAATGTTCTGTAATTCTCTATTTACATG
>NW_011888891.1:103749-128532 GCF_000151845.1 Pteropus vampyrus | reverse complement strand
ATTTTCATTTTTATTTTTATTTTTATTTAAAAATAAAATTTTTAAATTTTATTTTATTATTAGTTTCAATAGTACATTGGTTACTATATTTATATACTTTATGAAACAATCCCCCTAATTGCTCTTTCTCTCCTCTGGCTCTCTTCTGGCTAACTGCATTCCCTATGCTGTGCTCCCCATCCCCATGATCATCTATCAACTACTAATTTGTACTTCTTTAACTTTTTATTGGTTTCTCCCAGCCCCCAACTCCCTCTCCTCTGGCTGTCACTGGATTATACTCTGTATTTGTGAATCTGTTTTTGATTAGATTGTTCTTTTCATTCCCTAGATTCCGCACATAAGTGAAATCATATAGTATTTATCTTTCTCTATCTGATTTATTTCACTCAGCATAATAACCTCTAGGTCCATCTTATAATCACAATTTTATTTAATCTTCATGATAACCCAAGAAAGTAGATATGATTCCCCCACTTTACAGATGTAGTAACTAAGACCAAGAGACATTAAAGAATTGCCCAAACATTGCACAGCTGTGAGTAGTGGAGCCAGCCCTCCCTGCTTGGTCCTCTAACTCACGGCACATGTTCCTTCCAGGGGCCTCCTAGGCTACTGGAGGGACTGGGCACAGGAGCTGAGCACAGCCCCTTCCTTGGACTTATCCTCTTCTTTCTCAGCTCAGAGCCCACAGCCCCTCAAGGGTCCTGTCCCAGCAAGTGCACAGATCATAGACCTTTTACTTCTGACTTGCACAGCAGCCAGAAGAGCCTGATCCCCAAGGGAGGAGAACATGAGTTGGTGCCTGTCTCAGTCTTGGTCCTGGCTGGGCTCCATGCCAATGGCTCCTAATTTGTACCCAGTTTTTCCAAAGGGTTCCAGCATCACTCCAGAACATCATCAGCACAACTGTCCTCCCACCTGTATAGATTGGGTTCAGAAACCACAGTTTGGAAGCTCTAAAATGAGGTGCTTTGTGTTTCTGTGGTACAGCAAAAAGTGCCCATCCCCCCATCGAACTCTTCTCCTCAAAATCCCTGGTGTCCTATTCTCCTCGCCCTGGAAAAAGCCTTGGTCTGGCTCACCAGCTCCTCTTGCAGCTCTAATTACCCTGGAATAGTCCCACCTCCTGTGTTTTAGTCAGCCCTTGGCAATGACCAGCTCTGCCAGCTGCCTTGGGCTTCTGGGCCTGCCCCTCCTGTGCTTTTCTCCCCTTGCATAGTTCTCACTATAAGCCTGCAAGGGGCTGAGCTGTCTCTCTCCCTTTCAAACCCAGTTTCTGATAGATGGCTCCCTTCTCTGTCCTGACTTCCTCTTCTTTCTAACTGTCCTTTGTTCTAGAATCATTCTCCCCTACTCCCAGCCTATGGGACGCCTTTAGTTGTCCTAAACCCCACTGGAGTCAGGCACTTCAGGCTGGAGATGCAGCTCCTAACATCTACTACTTGTGGAGCTGTCACAAGTCACTTATCCCTTCTACACTTGGTTTCCTCACCTGGGAAATAAGAATCTCAACATTGATGTCACAGAATAGTGGTGAGTATTTAATGTGATGGCTTATATGTGAACAAACTACCATTTGTCTTCCTTCCTCAGGAGTCTGAATTTGAGTCCTGGCCCTGCCACTGTTAGCTGGAGTCTCTTAGACAAGATTTTTGATTGTTTTGCAGTTACTTTTCACTAAGACTTTCCTTTTTAAAAAAGTATTAATAACTTTACTTTTAAAAAAATTCTCTTATTTTCTATAACTTTGTTTTTATGATGAATAATATGTACTACTGTAGAAAACATGAAAAATTTAGTCATGAAAAAAATTCATCCATATTCTAAAACATAGACAAGCACTGTTAACACTTGGAGTGAATATGTTCAGCTTTGGCTTTTTTGTATGTATATATTAATGCCCATGGCCATATATGTAAATACAATCACATTTTTAAAGTGAGATGATACATGTATATTTTCATATTTGTGATAAAATGCTCATAACATAAAGGTTATCATATTAACCATTTTTAAGTGTGCAGTTCAGTAATGTTATGTATATTCACATTGTTATGCAATAGATCTTCAGAACTATTCACTTTGCAAGACAAACTCTATATCCACTTAACAACAACCTGTATTTCCCCCTCCCATTAGCCCCCTGGTAACCTCTATTCTACTTTCTGTCTCTATGAATTTGCCTATTTTAGGAAACTCATATAAGTGGAATCATACAATATTGTTCTTTCTTGACTGGCTTCTTTCATGTAACAATGTTTTCAAGCATCATCTATGTTGTAGTATGTGTCAGAATTTTTTTTCCTTTTTAAGGCTGAATAATATTCCCTTGTATGTAGTTGGGCAGTTTTTTAAAATTCTGACTTCAGCTTCTCTAATTGTAAAATGGAGCAAATAAGAATAGTAGCCTCACAGGATTGTTGTTAGAATTAAATTAGTTAATATATGTAAAAATTTTAAAGGAATGCCTAGCACATTGTAAGCCTTTCATAGTTGTTAGTTATTATCACTACTTTTAATCTTTCATCCCATCTCTCCCAAATGAGTTTTCTGAACTTAATAAAAACAACTACTATTGATTGAACACCTATGTTCTAAGCATGTACCAAATATTTTTACATTATCTTATTTAATCCTCAACAAATTCATGAGGTTGGTGAGGTGGTGCAATGATCTCCATGTTTCATAGGACCTAACTGAGGCTCAAGAACTTAATTAGCCTACGTTTGTAGAGCTATGTAAGTGATAAGGCTGGCATTCAAAGCCAGGGTCATCTGATTCCCAAACTCACTCAGCCACAGCACTATACTACCTCCCAGAGGCACCTGATGGGCAGAGATGAGCCTGTTTTCACATGACCCATCTTTACTTCCTATCATGTGAGGCAGCAGAATCTCCTTTCATGGCAGCAAACATCCCAATGCCACCTGGGAAAGGCAGAAAGTGGGCACCAGAGAAATTATTCCCCTCCTTGCTCCCCTCTTCTTCCCTCCTGTCTCCTCTCTTCTTTCTCCTTTGCCTCCAGTTCCTCCACTTGCATCCTGAAGTAGCCCTGTAGAAGCAATGACTATGACACCCTAAAGGAAAGCTGCCCCTGTGGGGTGTCTAGTAACTGAAGCAGGTTAGCTGGGAGAGAATTGGGGCAGAGGGCACTTTGGGCTCCCCTTCTATCGCAGAATGCAAAGTTCAGAGGGGGTTGGCAGTTGTCCATTGCCCATGCCTACATGATGGTCAGTGGCATTAGAGAAACATGAGGCAAAGGTAGCCCATTACCAGAGGAATTTAAACAGGGGCTAGATAACCTTTATCAGGGGTCTTATAAAAGTAATCCTTATTACAGCCTATTGTTCTAAGATTGGAAGAATTTCTATGGTTTTAACACATGGGAGAGTAACTGAGGAAACATAGAGCCAACACCTGGAAAGACTCCTGCAGGGGCTAATCAACATATCACTTACGGTCACTTCCAAAGCCCATGCCAGTGCTTCCTAGGAAATCAAGCTGAAATGGCATTAGCATTTTCCTGGAGGTTGTTACTCTTAAACCCACACTTTCTGTTCTTTTTTACACACTCATTTGATTGACCCAAATCCCCAAGAACAGAAAGACACAGTAGAGAGCCAAGAAAGAACCTTCCTATCCAACCAGAGAAAGAGAAAGTGTGTGTGTGTGTGTGTGTGTGTGTGTGTGTGTGTGTGTGTGTGTATTGTGTAAGTGTCTGTGGGTGTGTTCGCATGTCTCTATGTATCTGTGAAAGTGTGGCATAGGGAAAAGATGGCTCTTGGCTGCCTCTCCTGGTCCTTCAAGCTCCTTGTTCTGAATGACTGGACTTCCTGGCAGCTGGTTCTGTCCCAACTTTGGATGAAACCCAGCTTCTATAGTTTTGGAAATCCAAAGAGAGGTCTACTAGCTTGTGAGCCAAGGAGTGACCAAGACAGCTCAATGGCAGTGTGGTGAAGTTCTTACTCTTTGGGGTCATAGTTCAATGACCAGCTCAGTACTTACCAGTCTTTGGAGTCTGAGATGGCCCCTTAAACTTGGTGAGTTTTCTTTTCCTGAGGTGTGTAAGTAATAATAGTAATAACAATTATAACAATAAAACAGTGATAATAGAACAAATTCTGCAAAAACATGGTAGGACCAACTGGATAATGAATGTGAAAGTAATTTAGAGCAGTGGTCCCCAACCTTTTTGGCACCAGAGACCAGCGCTCCTATGAGAATCTAAAGCCTGATGATCTAAGGTGGAGCTGAGGTGGTGATGCTGGCACTAGGGAACAGCTGCAAATACAGATGAAGCTTCACTCCCTTGCCACTCACCTCCTGCTATGTGGCCCAGTTCCTAACAGGCCACGAACCAGTACTGGTCCTCAGCCCCAGGGGTTGGAGACCCTTGCTTTAGACTATACACATGTGGGGAAAGGGGTTAATTTCATTATGCAGGACCCAGCATCCTAGAGTCTTGGAGAGTATCATGGAGGAGTGGACTCAGGAGGACCCATGTGGGACTTTCTGTCCTGCCCCTATTATCTGTGGACCTGACCAGCTGACTCTGTAGGAGTAAGAAAGAGAAGAGCTCAGGGATTGTTGTGAGAAGTTAGTGAGTGGGTATTTTGGAGATTTGTAAATGATCATTCTCTCCCCACCTCAGATTGGTGGGACTTCACAGTGAGTACTCCAAGTCTTATAACCCCCCAGTGTCTCAATGTTTTTATCTGAGAAATGGGTGGTGGTATTGCCCTGTCTGGCTCATAGGATCAATGTGACTTGAAAAGCCTGAGATGTTACTGGGTGATGTGCTTCAGGCTCACGCAGGAGAGATCCTGCACACTGGCCATGTTAGTGCCTCCCTGAACCAGGAGGGATTCAGCTCTTCTATCCAGCGCCGCTCCCAGACTCCTACCCTGTGGCTAGGCAGGGGCTCTGTGGTCTAGAGGAAGCAGTTTCCCACTGAGGGAGAAATAAATCTACTCCGGAGGAAAACCAGCTGCAGGCTGCTAAGGAGCCCAACATCTACGGATGAATGAGGAGCTGGGACCAGTCATCTCACTCATTGGTGGGACTTAACAGTCTCTGTCCTTTAAAGGGTTCTTTGTACTTTCTGGTGTTTTTAGTTCCTCCCCTCAGGATTTGGAAATTGAAAGCAGAGTGCCATTTCGGCTCAGGCATTTGCTTACACACCAGGCCCCAGAGAGATACTCCTCACTCCCTTTTCCTCTTTGCCTTTTTCCATGGAGAGAGAGCTGGTAGCTGCCTCAAGAGCCTTGGTGAGGGGTTCACATGCCCTTCTGGAGGCTTTCATGAAGAGACAGTGGCAGAGGATGAAAGGAAAGAGCTAAAGAAGCAGAAAAGGGAAAAAGAAAGGAAGAAAAGCCAGGAGATTACCAGGGATTGAGAAAAGGCTGTTAAGTATATAGCGACTTACACAGAGCTGGGCTTGAGCACTGTGTGGGGCTGGAGACTGCTTGGCAGCCGATGCCGAGAAGCTGCGTATTCTAGAAGCCAAAGGAAGATGGTCTGTCTTCCAGCAGGGCCCTGGAGACCTCAGGCAACACTCAGCTAACCAGAGGTTAGCCTAGCCCATCTGCGTGCTTTATCTGGGCATGCGGGTAACAGACGTTTATCTGAAGCACTTCTGCTGAGGCAGATGTCGGAGAGGGGCTGTGTGTATGCATGTGCATGTATGTGTGTGTGTGTGTGTGCATGTGAGGCACATTTATCAGTGCACGGCCTGCATGTACTTACCTCTGCGTGTGTCTAAATGTGCAAGTGTACATACCTGCCCAAAAGGCGTACAGGCAACCTTCAGCCATGACTAGTTCCCAGCCCATGCCACATCATCCGAACTGACAGCACCCCCTCATGTCGGAGGTACTCTGCCTGCTCACCTGCTAGTTCAAGGCAGGGCAGTAGTTCCAGGTAGCTGCTTCATTGCCTGCTGGGCTGAATTCATAACTGACATATGGCCAGGAGCTGGCAGTTGACCAGGACTTTTACCCTCAGGCTCTCATATGATCCGCACAACAAACATGGGATGGGCAGAGCAGCTTCCTTTACTGAGATGGAAACCAAGACTTGGGACTCAGGAACAGCTGCCTTTTGAAGTCAGATCCAGTAGTGTTTTCTCTGCACACACACCCCACCCTCAATGCCACTGGGTACTGTTTCCTGTATATTTGGACTGTCTCCTCTTGTCTCTCTCTACTCTCTCAACCCCCAAGGGTCAGAAATGTGCAGGGCAAGCCAAATTAGGGGCCTGGCTCCCCCATCAATGGCCTTTGTGGCTGGACTTCTATGGTCAAGGTCAAGGTGGGTCATAAGTCCAGAGCTTAGCTCCTGGGTAGGACTTTCTGCCAAAGCCTACAGGCCCATAAATTCTGAATTTCTGTACTTAGAGGGATGTTAAGGTTGGGAGGTCTAATGTAGAGGAGGGAGGAAATAGTGCTATCAGCAACTCAGGGAACTTTTTGGCTTTAGAATTGTTGTGACTGTGTTCAAATTCTAGTTTTATGATAGAAGTCAATCATTACCCACTCTGCATCTCAGTTTTCTCATCTGTAAAATGGGAATAATAACAATAGCTAATATTTATGGAATGCCAATCATATGACAGACTCTGTTTTAAGTACTTAATATATATTAATTTAATCTTGTGAGTCAGGAATTAATATACACATTTAACAGAAGAGGTAACTGAGAATATCAAGTAACTGAACAATATCACATTGCTGTTACACAATAAGTATGTGAATTGAGCCCAGGCAGTCTGGCTTTAGCATTTGCATTTAACCGCTGCAATACTTCTCAACAGGGCTGGATAGCCACCTGAATCTAAAAGAAAATTAATAATAGATGGTGATTTTAAAACATGTCTGTAAACTCTTTGATACTCCTCCATCTCCTCCATCAAAAGGCAGAGTCTAGGTCTCCTCCCCTTGGAAGTCCTGGGTGGACTTTGTGGCTGCCTTAAAGAATTAGAAGGGAACAAATATAATGCTACGTGGTTTCCAAGGCTGGGTTAGGAAAGGCTTTTCACGTTCTGCTGGTCTCTCTTGGCATTCTTGCTCTGGGAGCCTTCAGCTGCCATGCAAGAACACTCGCCACCCTGCAGGTGCCACATGAAGAGAATACTGAGAAAGGGCAGGATACCCAAGAACCCCAGTTGTTTGTGTCTTCCAGATCCAGGCCCCAGACAGCCCCAGTCCCAGCTACCTCCTGACTGCAACTGCAAAAGAGCCCTCCAGCGAGAATCGCCTAGCTGAACCCAGGCAACTCCCAGATGTGTGAGCAAAATAAATGATCATTATTGTTTTAAGCTACTGTTTTGGGCGGTATGTTATGCTGTCGTAGATGACCAGAACACTACCCTTGCTTCACAATAGTTACTGTGAGGAATAACTGAGAATGTATATGTCGAGTCCTTGGCAGTGAATGCCACCTCCTTTCCCCTTATCCATCAGCACTCTCTGGGGCCCCTCACCAATACCTCTGGTCTTAAAAACAGAAGCCATTTATGCACAAGCTGAATGCCACATCAATGAAACTATGAAAAACTGTGCAGTGAATCTCAGCTGTCTCATGCATGACCCATGATCTTCATGGCCCTTTCAAAAACAAAATGTTCCATGTGATGCTAGGAGCTGGAAGACCCTGACATCTATAGACAGTGGATTACTGGCATCCTGCGTCATTCAAGAAAGTCACGTGGAACTTATTCTGGGTGTGGTCCTTTCGTTGGCAAATCCTTATTGGGGTCACATTGTGATGTGTTTTCCTTAGATGTAAGTTTTGTGAGGGTAAGCCTTTAGCTTTCTTTTATTATTCTATTCATTTCATGAAATTCAAGGGTTTCTCCACAAAAGAGAACAATGTATGTTCGAATATAAGGGAAATACAGGCCTATCCAAGGGAAGAGAAGGGGAAAATGAAAGAATAAAAAGGAAGAGAGAAAAGAAAAGAAGAAGGAAGGAGGAAGGGAATGCACAAGGAGGAACAAAAGAAGGAGGAAAAAGGGAGAGCGAGGAACGAGAATGAGAGAGAAAGAATGCGAAGGAGACATGGAAGAAAGGAGATGAGGGGGCTTAAGATGAAAGGCAAAAAGTAACATGAAGAAAAAGATCAGTGTTTTTATGATCCTTCTGTTTTTAGCTGAGTCCTGGAGTCAAGAGGCTGGAGGGTCCATTTCTCAGATCAGCCCATTTCGCTTTGTGCCAGTGCTGCCTTGCACACATAGCTCTTGCCTGCAGCTCAACACCCTGTGCTCCTTAAATAGCTCTGAACAGCACTGAGTGGTGGATAAACATTTGTTTCACAGCTCACAAAGCAGAGCTGCTGGCTACCGGCAGGTTTGATGTAATGAGTTCCATTCTGGACCCCAGGGAGCATTTAGATGGGCTCTTCTTTGCCCAGGCTGCCAGTCAAGCTGGTACCAGGAGGGAAGAGAAAACACAGCACTAATCTCTTCCTCACCATCCCTGTCCAGATCTGGAATCCCCAGAAACCACACTACTCCGTTCTCCTGAGACAGGATTGGGGAGCAGGGTGTCCCAGGCATCTTGGGTGGGGGTTCCAAAAAGAGTGCCTGAGTGACCTCCTTTCTCTGCATCCTCAGGAAATTAACTGATCTATTGAGCAGTCCAGAATACAGCCCTTCTCAGAAGCTGAACATTTCAGGCGATGTCTATGGTCTTTTCCTTCTCCTCTTGCCGCATTCAGCCTTCTGTAGCTGTGGAACTTGATTCTGAAGAAAGGAGGCAGGGGTAGGACAACCTGGCATTGCCACCCTGAGTTGGCAGCCACGCTCCCTGACCACTGCTTTTTTACCATCCAGAACGTGCCCAGCAACTTTCTGCTCATGTTGGTACTCAGAGACCCGTAGGACTGCCAGGAGCCACAGTGCCCTGAGGTCTGGCCAGTGTTCCTATCACAGTGGGAAAGGTAGGTGGGTGGGAATAGAGTGGCTGATTCTCCTCTTTATTTGCCTCTTTCTTCCAAACTCCCCACTTCAGGACAATATGACATGCTGCCAAAAGAAGCTGAGGACCAGTTGATATGACAAATAAATGGTAATTACTTCATTGGCCTTTCAGCACTTCCTCTGTGGATATTAATAGCCATTAATGTCCTGCTGTTTGCATGGCCCCAGAGCCTGCCAGCCAGAGCATGAGGGTGGGTCATTGCCTCAGGCCCCTTACTCACCACCACTCCTCTCCCACACCTCACCCCTCATTTGCTTCAGACTTTCAAGAAGTGAGCTAGCAGTGACAGTGGATGAAAAAATAAAAGCAGAGAAAACAAATCCAAGAGGAAGTGATTTAGTTTTTCAGCAGAGTTTGTTGTTGAATTGGCTTCTAGGACAGTTAGGATTGGAATCTCCTAGGGGTCATATTGTTCCTCCCCAGACTCCAGGCAAGAGTCACCATGAAAGTTTATATCCTTTTCCTTGAAGTTACTGGGGCTGAAGAAATGGCCAAATGGGTTCAGAGGCAGATCTGAATTTCCCCACTATTGCAAGTCAGGTGGCAAGAATGGGACAAATCAGATATAAATGACAGAAGTTTAGACAAAGGGTGGACTTCCTTGGATCCTACCCTTATTCATCACAGCAGCCTGATGTACTGAAAGAGCATAAGCCTTGGAATCAGACACAGGGGTTAACAGCTGGCTCTATGCATTGGCTATCGGAGATGGTGAAAAGGGAGCAAACTTTGGGTAAGGAGACTCAACTTCTTTATAACTATGTGATCTTGAGTGAGCTATATACCTTCTCTGAGTCTCAATGTCTTCATCAGAAAGCAATGTTCCTAGAACAGAACAGTATATAAAAAATAATAAATAGTAGTCCTTGTCCAGTGGTGTGCTGAGTGGCTGCACCAGCTCATGAGCCAACGGTGCTTATCTCTTCCTAAATCTGCGTTCAGTGACTTCACATTGGTAACTTAAAATTGGCCATGATGGGAGAATTTACACCACAGAAGTTGGCAAATGCTACAAATTGGGCCTTGTATTTTTTCCTTAAGAGTGCTGATTACCAGCATACCACCGCTTCTGCGCCATTTCAACTGTCTGGAATTGTAGGGTCTTAGAGCATGGCTCAAGCTCCTGAAAGCTGCAAGCCAGCCCTTTGGATGATCTATTTGCCTCCCATCCACTACAAGAAACTGCTCACTTCTAGCAGGGATTGTCAAAATCTCCTTGAGGCCCTATTAGAAAGCTGCGGCTCCTTGATCTATTCAACACCAAGAGGCAATTGTCAAGGAAGTTGATTGTAGTCCAAATCCAGGTATCAATTCAAAATGTTTTTGCCTCAGACAACTGCGTACGATCAATCAGTAATGTAATCCTCTGCTGGTAGAACACAAAAACAAAGCCCCACCTTGCCTCTTAAACACAGCATCATTAGTCTTAGGATAAACTATAAATTGATGCATAGAGCAAACAGCCAGAGCTGCATCCCAGGGAATGGGAGCAGATGAAATAGCAGTACTTTATGGTGAATGACGAATCATTGCTCGTTCCGTTCCCTATCAAGTGGAACACGATCAATCACACAGTGGACTTGTTGGGTTCCAAGACGAATGGAACATCATGAACAGATGCTACGGCTGGGACTGCTTGCCTGGACAGAGCTGTGCTTGTATTTTTCCTGGGAGGGAGAGATGAGACCAGTCCACTTTCTGTATGGTCCTGTCCTTCATTCCAGTCTATAAGGGTGAGTGAGGCAAGAAATCTCAACAGTTATAATGTCCTTGAGGAGGGGGATCTTCATCTTTTTTATGTTGCACGAAGTCCTGTCTGAATAGCCAGGGAAAAGCCATGCTTCTGACCGAGAGAGAAGGCATAAAGGGCAGATCACCTCCTTTTTTGATGTTAGGGAGTCACTTAAGTCTTGTCTGTCCCCATCTAGCCGTCCATCAGCCATGAACCTGCCATGGTACGTATAATCTCAACCTTTTGTGTCACTCTTTTGTATTAAGGTATTATGTCCAAAAGGGTTATATTACTGTGTACATCCCTGTTTCAACACGATGGGGCACCATCTGAGCACATACTAGGTGCTCAACATCTATTCGTTGAATGAATAAATGAAAAGGTAGATGTATATAACAGGGTAGGTAAATTTTGATAAAAGAGAAGTGTAAAAAGAATGAAGTAGGGCTGCGAAATAAACATTATAGCAGGTGACCTTGCTTTGGGGGATAGGAGGCTGGAATAGTGAAAAATGAAGGCGGGTGGTATTGGAGGGAAAGGTAGGAGGTCCTGAAGTTAATACTCACTTCCTTTCCAATTTTTCCCAAGGCCATCCCTCACCCTAGTTGGTTTTTAAGCAAAGTACGTTGAAAACGATAAACACCAAGGCCTGTCTCCATCCTAATGGGAACATAAGGCAAAGAGGAAAATTAGTTGGTTGTGAAACACCAGAGCTCACGGATAATCCCACAGGCTCTGTTTCTGGCCCTCTGCCATTCACGGGGCCAGGGAATGAGGAGCAACTCCTCAGTTCTTGACTGCTGATTTAATTAAGTGTGGCTAGCTTGTGACGGAAGCTGGCTTGGCACAAAGCCAGAGTAACAGGTGAATTGGCCGTGTCATTGATGAGTGAGTCAGGCCACTTGTTTGACCAAATCAACCAGTCATTTGGGATACCTGAAGACTTCTGGATAGCAATTGACTGTGCTAGGATACAGGAAGACACTGGTGATTTCATTAAAACCCATCAATGTAGTGACAAATATACTGGTTAATTCAGTCCATCTGACAGTTCGGTGTAGCTACAACTTTAGTGATACCAAGTATCTGACATAATGCAGTCAAGGCAATGTTTGATTGAGTGTTTTTTTTTCCCATTCACCTGGTTGTTGTGGACATGATGCTGACACAGCTTAGGGGTAGTGTGGGAAGAGTTGGCATGTTTCCTTTATGTATTTTTCACCTTTGCCATCTGGAACTAGGAAAAAAATATCCTTCCTTCTGCCAGCTCCCCCCAACTGAAGTCTACACAACCTTTACCCAGAAATCAGGAACAGCTGTCTCATGCAGAAGGAGGCTGACTCCAGGTGGGCTTTCAGCAGCAAAGGCAGGTGAGATAATGAACAACCGTAAAGTTATTTTCAAAGAGCTGGGAGCCTATTGAAGGGGTGAATCGGTTGGCATATGTCAGGACTACATGGCTTGTAACATTTGTCCTTCTGTGTGGCTTGTTTCTCAGTGTGGGATCTGATTTACTCTTCCATCTCTTCCCCTTTTCCTGTCTCCTTTTATTCCTTCAGTTACTGTGCATGACATTGTGCTTAACACTGCAGAAGAGTCAGGGATGATGTAGCTGTAACCCCTACCCTGAATGATCTAGTCATACTCTATTTGAGAAAAAAAGTCAAGCTCAAAAGTAACTATGCTGCAAAAAAAAAATTAAGGGAACATAAGATATAAACTAGAAGAGATTAAGTGGGAGTTCAGGAGAGCGGGGACAGATGTTCACTTTGGGCTTCATGGGAGAAGTAATACAAGGGCTGGGGAAGAGAGTTGAGATTAGGACTTTTACAATGCATGGGGCAGTGGGGGAATCTGGCAAATTATAGGCAGGGAGAAAGAAAATAACAAAGATGTAAGTAAAGAAAATAGGGCACCATGTTTGAAGTAGTCAAAGATCCTTCAGGTAGAAGAGTAATAAGAATAACACTTTTGCCCCAATTAAATAGGGTCAGAGCAAAAATGGCATTGGAGGTCATGTTTAGGATTGGCCATTCATTAGGAACCAGTGAGATTTGTTAGCAGGTTAATGATACTGAAAATGATCTCTAGGAAACATAATCTAGCATCAGTTGTAAGGTAGTGTGGATGAGTGGAACAAAGGCAGTAAAGATGAAAGTTAATAGAATATAAGCAATTAAGACCTTAAACTAGGGGCATTATGGTGAGAAAGCAATGAGGGAACAATATTGAAAAACGAGCCCGGTTAATATCGATAGGACGAGGTTCTAATAAGTACACATTAAAAGGGGGAATGAGGAGTTGAAAATCACTTTGCAGTTTTGTACTTTGATACTTGGTTGCACTGACTTGGGAAAAAGGATGCTGATGGGTCACTCTCCCCTTGATTTGCCTTTGAGTGCAGCACAGCTGTAGCAGAGAGTTCCACATGGCCTCAAACTCATCTTGCACAATGCCTCCACTTCACCTCAAAGGCTCCCTGTGCTTATTTCCATTTTGTGCCCATTTTATGGCCTTCTCCAAAATCAAAGAACTTGCTTAGACTTCCCACAAGGATGGTCTCAGTGTGTAGGGGAGAGCATGCCCTGGGAAACTCTCAACCCGTGGGGAATGGGGTCAATGCTGCACCTTCAGGAGAACAATTTGGAAAGCATTCTAACCAGTTCTCAGGAGGCCCCCATTGGAATGAAGTCTACATTGCCCACAGCACTGACCCTAAGTATACTTCCTCACATGGACACTCCTATATCCTTGCCTCCCTCACTCCTGCCTCCTGAGATCACCTCCCTCATAAACTGCCTACACACATTACTTGTCTCAAGCTCTGCTTTGGGGATAATCCAAAACAGATGTATCATGTGTAAGGTGAGTGGTGGACATTCAGGTGCAGCTCTTGCTAGAGCCAATGTAAATGAGTCCAGAACTCTAGAGAGAGGGTGGGGTTTGAGAAATAGATTTGGGAATCATCTGCATGGACAAGGTAATTGAAATTAGGGAAATGAATGCAATTGTGTAGAGAGAGAATGTGGAAAGGAAAAGAGAAAAGAGAAAAGAGAAAAATACTAGGTCTTGAAAGTTCTCCATCTCGTATATGGGAGAAAAGTAAGCAACAAACATAGTGTACAGGGAATAATTAGGAGAAAACCAGGGTGGTGACTGTAGCCAAAGTGAAAGGATCTTCAGTGTTGCCATCAGAGATGAATGCTGCAGAGGCCCAGGGAGAATATGGCATTTCAAAAATCCTCGAAGACCTCAAGAGAGTGGTTTTGGTGATGACAGTTTGGTGAAAGTTTGGTGATGACAGTTTTGGTGAAAGCCGTTTGCAAGGAATAAGGATGTATGGACGTGGAGGCCCAGAGCATAGACTGAAGATTTCTTCACCTGGCACCTGGAAAGGCTTTGAGAAATGTCATCATCTCACATTAAACCTACTGAATGAGAATCTCTAGAGACAGGAGTTTCTGTCTCAATTAGATTGAGGGGAAAAGAAGGAACAATGATAGTTTGCTAGCTTGAGGTAGCAAGGTAGAGAGAAGAATGTCTTTAAGAGTAGAAGACAAGTAGAGGAGAGCACCCCAGGCAGAGGAAATTAAGCCAGTGGAGAGGAAGATGTTAAAGATGAAAGAGAAAAGGAATGATATATGGAGAAGGGCTCAGAGGAGGATAAGTCATCAAGAATACAAGTGGGGCCAAGATAGTTTAGTTTTAATAAAGAGGATTCATTCTTTCAACCATTCAACAGGCGTGGATTAGGTTCCTTCTATGTGTCAGGCTTTGTGCCAGGGCACTTGGCATAAAGAGGAGAGCAAGGCGCAGCCACTCCCTCTAGGAGTGAAGAAAGTGGAAAGAAACAATCTCTATAGAAACTTGCAGGTTCTAGAATAGGAACATTTATAGCATAGAGAAAAGAAGCACTCCTGTTTTGAATAGCCCCGCTGACCACTTACCCGCTGGGTGACTGAGTTAACTTCCCAGGGCCTCAGTTTTCTTATCTTTGGCCACTACCCCACTGAACTGTTACAACAATCAAATGAGAAAGAATATTGTGCTTAAGTGCTGAGCACAGTGATGAGTACGTGGCAGGTCTTCCTGAAAGCTTAGTTTCCTTTTTCTTTTGAGCAAAATACAATGGCACTGAAGAAGAAGAAATGTTTTACTCTGCCCAGAGGACCAAGTAAAGCTTCCCAGTGAAGCTATATTTAAATTAACTTAATGTTCAGGGAGGGAAAAGGGAGATGTATGAAGATTCAGAAATAATTTGAGTCAAGAGCAAGGAAGATAAGGAAAATAAGTCCGTTGGCACTAACTGTCCAATAAACAGAAAACAAGGTTGTCTTTTGAGAGTATTATAGGCTGAATTGTGTTGTGTTCCCCCCTACCCCAAATCGACATGTTAAAGCCCTAACCCCAGTACTTCAGAATGTGACCATTTGGAGACAGGGCCTTTAAAGAAGTAATTAAGGTAAAATTAGAGGTCATATGGGTGGGCCAATATGACTGGTGTACTTATAAGAAGAAGAGATTAGAACACAGACACACACTGGAAGAAGCTGACCATCTACAAGCCAAGGAGAGAGGCCTCAAATGAAACCAACTCTGCTAACACCTTGATCTTGGACCGTTAGTCTCCAGAACTATGAGGAAGTAAATGTTTGTTGTTTCAGCCACTGAATCTGTGGTATTTGTTACAGTAGCCCTAGCAGACTAATGCATTTAGGATGAGGGGATATCAACCAATTTGAGAGAATGAAGAAAACGAGAATGTTTTGGAAGAGCCATGGTGGGAAAGTCAATTAAAGCTGAACAAATAGGTTCCTAAATAGAAGATGGTCCAGCTAACTAAAGGTGAGTTCATGATTTTTCCCCTGCAACATTTTGTAGGGCAGAAATGTTTGATATAGGCCTAGGTTGTGTTTGGGTTCTGGCACCAAGGGACTCTTGGGTCAAGAGAGTGGGAACATGCAGAGTGCTTATGAGCAGGTGAAAGGCCAGCCTGGGTACAGACTGAGAAGAGGCAAATGAAAGCAGAGAGGACTAATGGACTGGGACTTTAGGGAGGATTCTGGAATGGCAGAAGAACGGAGTAAAGGGGAGGAAGTGGGAAATGACAGAGCTTATGTGCACAGAGGGCAGAGAGCTTGTAGGTATGCTTATGGTTTAAAAATAGTGCACAGAATTTTGTCATGTCATGTGAGGACTAGGTTGGACCAGAGGATGGAGAGTACCATATGGAGAGTTAAGGTAAAGGTGTTTTCCAGCTTCCAGTGGTCTGCTTTAACAGCAATGTTCGTCTAAAAAACTCAAAGTCCTGGACTGCAGACTCTCCTTGTCTGTGAGGGAGGGGCATATCCCCTTTGAAAGGATGTATATATGAGGCCTTGGGCCCTAAATGTCTTACTTATAATTATTGTTCTCCAGGGGGCTAGACCCTAGGTCTCTTAATTCCTGATTTAGGGTCCTCTACAACCTGTTTACATTGGCAACTGCATGGTGGTGAGGGCACTGGTGTCCTCCCTCTAGAGAGGGACTTTGTGTAAGGGCCAGTATCCCAACATCTCTCCAGAATGAAGCCTGTGGATTAGCAGAACCCCGTGAACAGGTATAGGCAGGTGAGGTAGGAGCCACATGATAGCGCTCCTTCTTAGACTCTCGGATTCTACAATCCTGGAACTAGGGTTACAAAATTATTCTGAAGTGCTTGGAGCACAATGGAAGAGAATAGAAATGAAATATCTCAGAATGCCATTAGCCTTGCCCATTTTCTGCCAAATCTCTGCTCAGGTAAATTTCTAAACTATTCTTAAAAATATGCATGGATTCCAGTTAGTCTTGTAATAGCCAATCATGTCCTACACCTAGCAGAGAGCCTGGCACAAGGTAGGCATTCATCAAATGTTTGTTGAGTTATTGAGTGCTTAACAAGACTTCCTACCCGGGAGTTCTTATATCTTTATATCCTGCCACACATGTATTCCTCATAGCGTGGTTAGCTGTTGGTTCCTATATTCCCCAGCAGCAGTTCTCAGCCCAGATGTCAAAACACACTGGCTTGTCTCACCTGTTGTGAGGTACACTGCAAGTAATTGTTATAAAAAATAAGGCATCGAGTCTGGGAAGGTTTTGTTCGTAAAACAGAGAAGATTTAAAAGAATGCTTATCATAACATCTCTCTCACTTTATGTGCATTTCAGTTTGCGTCCTTAGTGGGAGATCGGCGGGAAGAGTCATAGCTGGATTACAGAGACATCATGTATAACCCAAGTTAAGGCAATGGGTGTGTTTTGAATATGTAACTTCTATCCAAGGGTCCTGATGACAGAAACAAGTAAGACTCTTGCTGTCAGAACATTCATTCTTCAATGTATGTTGAGAGATAGCCTGATCTTTAGCTTTCTCCTTGCCAGGCTAAATATTCACAGATCTGCCTAGTGACTGGATATGTAGCTCACTCCTGAGAAGCATTTTAATTGGCTGAGCGGGTCTCTGAGGACCTGCCCCCATTAGCATGAGAGCGATTCCTGAAAGTTGCCCAAACATAGCAAATGCAGCCATGTCGTAACAACACGGTGCAGGGAACCTCTGAACCATGTCTCTCTTCATATCCTTAGTTATTTCAAAGAGATCATTAACAAGGTGAAATTGGGTTCCCCCAGGGTCAGTGCACAATATACATTGTTACTGTCTTTTAATGGACTTCCCCCAGCCAACCCTGATTCTTAAACTGCAGTGTCTATAGCTGCTAACAGCAGGCTAAGCCATGCTGTCTGCAAAGAGAACTGACCTGCCAGTCCTGCCAGAGCAGATCTGAGCTTGGGCAGATGGATCAGGCTTGGAGAGGGGAGGATGGGGAATGGGTTTAAGGGGAGGGAGCACCAGCAGAAAAGATAGGCAACCCTCAGAGGTCTTTGTTATTGATTTAGCGTGAGAACTGAAAGTGGCAGGCAGGCAGGTGGCAGAGGCTGGCTGGTGGAGAAGACAGGTTTAAGCAATCATGGGCAGTGATTAGCCAGGGTGCTGCAGATGTGGTTGGAGGTGTCAGCTGTTGACGATTAGCATGAGCACTTGTGAGGGGCGTGACATTAGATGGTGGTTTCAGAGTCCAGACGTGAGAGGCCAGTGGACCCCCTTCCCTGCTTCCACTCCTCTTCTGACTCTACCTTTCCAAGCATGTGTGCTGACCTTCACATTCACCTCCATGCCACTCCCCTTCCATATATTCCTTTTAGGTAGAGGACACAGATACGCAGTTTGCTCTCCCCTCAATCTGCAGTCTCTCAGCTAATTTATGAGATGAGCGCACAGACTGAGCACCCTCAAACACAAGACGAAACCTGCATAATCTGTAAGTATGATCATGCTCATTTGTGTGAGAAACTATCTAGTGGCAGAGGACATTTACAACCTACTATCTGTTTTGCCTGCTCCCCTTTTTATAACTTGCTCAAATTTTTATAAATAAATATTTGTACTGAAGTATAATACACACACACACACACAAAAACACACTCTATTGTAACTTCCACCTAGATCAAGAAATGGAAAATACACAGCACCCTAGAAGCTTCCCTTAGTCCCCATTCCCATCACTAACACCCCACCTTCTGTCCAAAGATGGCCACTTGACTTCAATCACCATAGATTTGTTTTGATTGTTCTTCAATTTTATTTAAATGGAACCATACACGATGCATAATGTATCTAGCTCTTTTTGCTCAATAATATGTTTGAATATAGCAGTTTATTTATTTATTTATTTTTTGCTGTATACTATTCCTGTGTACAAGTAATTTACAATTATTCATTCCACTGTTGATAGACATTTGAGTTATTTCCAGATTTTTGTTACTATTAGTAAGGCTGTTCTAGTCATCTTACTAGGCCTTTTGTTCTGTATATGTGTGGATTTCTATATATTTGGGGATAGAATTATTAGAATCACAGGGCATGGGCATGTTTAGCTACAGTAGAAACCATTTAACAGAAAGAGTTTTGCAAAACGATTATGCTATGCTTTGGCTCTGATGTCATGGGACTAGCTGTCTATACCAAAGAGACCCAGGAGCTCATAGAAAACTAGCCACTCCAGAGCTGCGTGTCTCAGGCATTCTGTTAGACCACTCTGCTATGCATCCGTTTCAACATTTGGTTCCTTATTCTCACACTCTAGTGTCTTGGTTCTTATGAACTCTGGCTCCTTGTAACCATTTCAGGCCTTTCTTGCTTCAGTGACCCCTTTGGATATGGTTCTGTGACTTACTGACCAATTGTTCTGCCCAATTAAACTCTTGACTAGACTCCCACCCTCATTCCACAGACTTCTAGCTTTGGCTCCACAGAACTCAATCAGGCCAGCTCCATCTTCTGGCCTGTCGGTTAGAGAGAGCGGGGCAATCAGAGGTAGAGCTTGTCATCCCAAGCGGAGAAGCAAGTGAACTGTAAGACAGGTAAATCAATGAGATTGGCATTTTTCATTATTAATGATCCTGCTTTGTCCTAAGTTAGTGGCTATTTACAAAATTTCAGGATGCCCAGCCCTTTGAGTTTTACCGTGTCTGATCATACTTTCCTAATCTTAATATGGGGTGTGTGTGTGTGTGTGTGTGTGTGTGTGTGTGTGTGTGTGTGTGAGAGAGAGAGAGAGAGAGGAGAGAGAGAGAGAGAGAGAGAGAGAGAGAGAGAGAGAGAGAGAAAGTGTTTCTGTCTCCCAGAGTCTATTATTTCCATGTTTGCAGCAAAGTTCACTGCACCCAGGAGGAGGACATGATGAAGTGCTGCCACATGGCTGGTAGCACATGCTGAGTCATCTGGACTCCTCCACTTCCCCACCTCACTGGAGTGGAGGGAACAGGAACCACTGCACTTGGCAATTTGGGCTGTGTCCTTGTGATTGGAAACAATCTGTTAAGTGAGTCAGATCCATCAAGAAAATAAGTCAGTGGGAGAAGAAAATCAGTTAAACTGATTATTTGGCATAGTGAAAAGACAGCAGCCCATTGTTTGGTTACATTTCTCACCTACCAGCTAGATATTGTGACATTAACTGAGGCTGGGCTTGCCTACAAAAATGTTTTTAACAGTTTTGACCAAGACTCTTTCTACACAGCTCTAAAACTATCCAGCAAGCTACTCGATAGAACCAAATAATCAACTATTTGCCTCACAGGTAATTTTGTCCTCAGGACCATTGTATGGGGTTCCCATAGCAAATGATGGTAGAAATTTTTAGGAGAGAGAAGAATTTGGTGGCAACATACCACTTCTGTCAAATTCCATGTCAGGGGGACTGAATGACTTCAGGTAACTCTAGATATTATCTGGTGACCAACAGTGGGAGGCAGAGATAGCAGTTAGATGGAGTACAAAGCTGTGAAATCCAGAGATAATTCCCCTAAATCATGCTGACCCAATGTTTTGCTTTCATCCAGTTTGTTGAGTGAGTGACCCCAAATAAATAAACTAATTCTACCCTTTTTGATCATTAACCCAAATCCCAGGTAGTAAAGGTGAGAGAAAAGAGGCCCAGGGAGATAGAGAGACTTGCATAAGATAATATAAATAAAAAGTGAGTGTTTAATTGCCTAATTTCAACTGCGCCTGGCTGTCTTCAGTGGAGGTTCTAATGAACTCAGAGACCCAGATACAATGCAGGAACTTGTGATGAAGATATTCAGAAGAGTGGAATATGAAGTAGATTTTCTCCTGAAGAACTAAGGAGCTTCTCAGGCACCTGTATTTCAGCTGCTTATTACCTATAGGACCTCTCATCAATTTCCAAAGAACAGCAATGTCCAAAAGCAGGGAAATGTGTGTGATGTGGCTTTGCCCAGAGCATATTTATGACCTGAAGTGTGCTCTAATTGAGCAGATATTCCCATAAATGTTATTTTATTAAGCCGAGCTGCAGTAAATCTGCCATCTCCATAAGTAAAACCATAGCGAATCTGTAGGTAACCTCGGAACACTGCCGAGAGCCATGCTGGGCTATTAGCTTCAGCTCAACATTGTTATTTGTGCAGTTACAGCATCTCAGGGGCAAAACTCAGGCACTGGATTTACAAGATTTGGTTCCTCACAGACGTCCTTATCTCCCAAAGACAGAAACAGAAATTGTTACAAAAGATGGAGACAAGAAGACCAGAGAACCCTAAAGGTTCATGCTTTCTCTAGCCTGTTTGGAAATAGTTTGGGTCAGTGTAAAGAGCTGGAACAAGGAATTAAAAGCCTTGGGTTCTACTCCTACTCTTACAAACTGCTTATCCTAAGGAAAATCACTCAGTATGTTGGGGCTCACTCCTGCCATGTTTAAAATGGTGACAGGTATACATGTCCCTACATAGTAAACACAGCAGTCCTGCAAACTGAAATGGATGTGACAACAATTAAGTGTATTTACCTACTTGATCTGATATGCTCTGACCATGCTGCAACATGCTACGGAGGGTCCATGGTCCACAATCTCCTTCTTCAGAGGAAAGAGAGGAAAGGAAGTTAACGATGTCTCTGCCCCAAGAGAAATTTAGAAAAAGTTGATATCTAAACACACTGTTGATGAACCTGGATGACTATTTATCTGCCTGTGGTATAGAAGCCTGTCTAATGTAAACATTGTACTTCTTAGTATGTTGGGAATTTTCAAAAGCTGGCAATGTTTAAGAACAATTCAGTCCTAGCCATTGCACCCCAAAACTAATCAAGAGCTATGTTTCTGGGACAGAGCTGAGTATTCAGAGGAGGTTATCTCTGAAGGGACAAAATGGGGAGGCATTTGCTTTAGGATGCAGGGTTAAATTATTCATTACAGGAAATCACATTTTATAGTTCCTAAGAAATAAAGCAAACTTTTTCAAGATTTGATTCATTTTCAGTTGAATCTCTCTCCACAGCCTTTTCAGAGTATCATTGTAAAGTTTCTCCCATTTTAAAAATTAACTTGAAAAGAAAATACATTGAGTTTAGAAAAGGATGTTAGGGAGACACAAGTGAGTTTAGACACAGGGAAAGTGTGCTTGAAGAAAAAGGTCACGAACTGGGGTCACTAGTCATTAAATTACAGACATGTCCATGATTTGTCCAGATTGGTTAAAGCGTGCTTCTTTGTAGCAATAAAAAACAAGAAACATTAACAAGCAATGATGTTAGATGGAATTAAGTAGCATTAGAATGATGAAAGGGAAAATTAAAGAGCTAACCTTCCACTGCCCAGGCAGTTTACTCAGTCAGTAAAAATATAAGCCTATCTTTCCCACCATTCCTCCCATCAGTAGGAAAAAGTGACTCTGATGGACCAGAAGTCCATGGCTGTTATATGCCCTTGTGCAATTGTTGTCCCAGGATCCTCCACATGGCTTTGGGCCACTAAATGGCCAAGTAAGTGCAATACATTTTCATTGTAAATCTTGCCTCTCTTGGTGGCTTCCTGATGCCTCCCTGATGCAGGCACTGCCATATATCACCACCATTCTGCAGGCACACCACCCAGATAGCATCCTTAGGATTATAAACAGAATGATTCACAAACTTGTGGCAGCAGCTAAAAGCAGTGCAGTTCATGACCCTAAGCACAACGCCAAGATTCCAAATGGGATGTCGCAACAACAAAGCTGCCTGAAGATTCTAAAACACAATTGTGTCACTGGGGCATTCATATGGTAGCATAACCTGTAATTGACAAGCACACCCATTGTCATTTCTCCCTGGGCACAGCATCCTTGCACTCTACTGGGCCTCCTGTTGCATTGCTGCCATTTATTTGCATCCACAAGCAGGAAGCAAGTATTCTGCAGAAATAGCTCCAGAGTGGTGTCTAATTCCCATAGGCCTTTGCATCCAGCTCTATTGAAATGATTTCCAATATCTAGTTTCTGAGAATTCTGACTATGATATGCAGACCATGGCAGATCTTAATGACAATAATATCATTTCACATCTTCATGGCATTTAACAGTTTACAAAATGCTTTCACATACATTATCACGGTGAATCCCAATGAGGTCAATACCCTCTTCTCCATTCTACTGGCAGCTCAGTGTAATGGGAAACGCTCTGGAACCAGACAGAGTTAAGTTCAAAACATGGCAATGACCCCCACCAACTTTCCAACCATGCACAAATTGCTTTATTGCTTCCAGTCTCCTTTTTCTTACCTGTAAAATAGGAAATCATTTCTATTACTTCTAAGATGAGGTGTGTGGAAAGAATTAAATAATATGTGTAAAAGCACAGTGGAGGGCCCGATGCATAGAAGCACTGGATAATCATTAGTTTCTATCTACTTGCAGATGGAGAAAATGAAGCTTGAGAGGTTAAGGGAATTGCTCAAAGTAAGAGCTAGTAAACAGCAGAACTGAGACTTCATTTGTTTTACAAACATTATTGAACACCTACTATATGCCAGTGCCTCAGGCATAGGGAAGTGGATAAGACATAATTCTAGCTCTTGAAATGTTCTCAGTAGAGTGACAGAGCCTGAAATGTAAATAATCAATTACGACCTCATGTGACCTGAGAGGTAAAAACGTGTTTCAGGACTATCCTAGAGCTCTGAGTGTACCCAGGGATCTACCTAGGAAAAGAGTCTGAAGAAGAGAGCCCTTCAGAGGAAGCTGCAATGGAGTTAAATCTGAAATAAAACTTCAGCAGGTGGATGCTGCAGCGCTGAGGGGACATGAGGGGACAGATGTGAGGGGACAAGAGAGGGGCTGAAGAGGCAGAGTGAGAAGATTTGGAGGGGTACAGGGAATGCTGAAAAGTATGAGTCTTTGTTTAGTTCACACTCAAGGAAATCCATAGGATGATTTTACCTAAAGCACCAACGAGGTCAGAGTTGCAGTTTTGAAATTGTGGCAGCAAGGTTGACTGGAGGAGGAACATAATGGAGGCAGTAGTTCAATGAGAGATAATGAGGCAGTGAACTAAGAAAGTGGCAGAGCAGACAATTTCGGGAGGTGTAGTGGAGGCAGAATTGACAGGACAGGGCAATTGATTAGATGTCATGGCTTGAGAGAAAGAGAAGAGTCGAGAAGGACTCTCAGGTTATTAGCCTGGATGATGGGTGAAGGGTGGTGCCCCTCACTGACATAAGCAGGGGAATGGGTTTAAAGGGACAATTATGAATTCATTTGGACTTGTTGATGTTGAGAGACCCATGTACGTGTAGGAGAACATATTTAGTTAAACACTGAAAACATGAGTCTGGAGCTTGGAAGAGGAGTGAGAGTGATGTACATTGATCCAGGGGCTATTGGCTTTTAGACCATGGTTAAAGCTGGACTTATGCTAAAAAGATAGAGCAGGAAGAAAAGAGGATCATGGAGCACTCTAAAGAATACAATATTTAAGTGCTAGAGTGAAGACTGTCAGAGAGGGAGAAGTTCCAGGAGAAATAGGGGTTTAGGAGGGCAAGGGAGACAAGTGTGTGTGATAATGAAAATAGAAGAAGGGATCAAATTCTACCAAGAGTCAATGAAAATAGAGACTGAAGCATGCCTATCATGTTTGGTAATTAGAAGGTCACTTTGACAACTTAATTGTAGACAAGGTGGTTTCAACTTGGTGGGTTTGTTTTTTTTTTTAACTATGACTCAGAGAAAGAAAAAATATTTTATACTGTAACCTGGGTCCAAAGTTTCAGGAACAATACTCACTCTCTGATATTTCATACTCTTCTCTTCTATTCTATTCTGAATGTTGCTTGATACTTATTAAATTTATTTTATAACCAAGTGGTGAGTTGTGAGCACCATTTGAAAAATCGTTGGTTTAGATAAATAAAATTTCCCACAGGAAAATTATGTGGAGTACAGTGTGGGATAAAGAAAGAACATTGGATGTTAAGTGAATACACCTGATTCAAGGAATGACTCAGCTACTTACTGGCTATGTGACCTTAGATGTGTCCCTTAACCTATATGTGTCTCTTTCATTATCTATAAAATTCAGATAATACATAAGCTGCCAAGAGATCTTCTGGGGATCAAGTAAGATAAAATACGTGAATGCAAAGAGAGTATGTTTGGAATATCTCTGGTCAAACTTGGACTTTTTTCAGTTCTACTCGCAGAAAGAGCAGAA
>NW_011888891.1:101662-103699 GCF_000151845.1 Pteropus vampyrus | reverse complement strand
TGAAAAATCGTTGGTTTAGATAAATAAAATTTCCCACAGGAAAATTATGTGGAGTACAGTGTGGGATAAAGAAAGAACATTGGATGTTAAGTGAATACACCTGATTCAAGGAATGACTCAGCTACTTACTGGCTATGTGACCTTAGATGTGTCCCTTAACCTATATGTGTCTCTTTCATTATCTATAAAATTCAGATAATACATAAGCTGCCAAGAGATCTTCTGGGGATCAAGTAAGATAAAATACGTGAATGCAAAGAGAGTATGTTTGGAATATCTCTGGTCAAACTTGGACTTTTTTCAGTTCTACTCGCAGAAAGAGCAGAACGCTCTCACTATGCGTCTCGATTGGCTCTAGCTCTCCAGGAGCCACATTTCTCAAGAATATACCAAGAACCAGACGGGAGAAAAAAATTGAATCAGTCAAAATTGGCATTGTTTCTACAACATTTATAAAATACTCTTGTTCTAATACTATTGTAGTCATCTTGTTTTCTGTTTTTGTTTTTGTTTTTTTTGTTTTTTTGTTTTTTGTTTTTTGTTTTTTGATTCATATCCAGAGTCCTCTATTACAAGGACTTTCAATTAAGTCCTATTGGGAGAAAAGCCCATACAGGCAGGTTTTCTTACCACAGTATGAAATAAGAGCAGTCAGACTGCAGAGAAACATAAAAAAATGTTGTCCTTTAATATAGGCAATAACCCTTATGAACTTCAATAGGCTTGGTGGTATCACTATATCAAGGTATAATATAATAATTAATTTTTGTGGAAACTGCTATACTTAAATACATTATGTATGCACCAACTCAAGCATAAGGAAGACAAAGATGAGAAGGCATGGTTCCTGACTTCCAAAGGTGTACAAATAGATGGGTAAGCAGACACATAAATAGATCATTTCAATTAAATGATACAACTAAGAGAGATTTGCATCTGATCATGACAAGATATGAACGTACTATGAGAGAAAAGAAGAGCAGCTAGCCTAGTGTGGAGTTTAGGGAACGCTTCTCAAAGGCAATCTAGCCTGAGATGAGTCTTGATGTAAGAGTTAATCAAGGTAATGGAAAATAAGAAGGAGATATCGGAAAGGCAGAATAGCATGAGAAAGGCAAGTAAGCATGAAAACTTGTATGTGTATACAATATTTGTATACACAAGTACAAGCTAGAAAATAGAGATGGATAAGGTCTCTACCTTTGAGATGAGGTTAGGGTGCTTAGAGTACATTGTATTGGACATGGAAGCCACTGATGGGGACAGATTACTCTGGCATCCTTGCAGAGAGAAAGTCACACAGGCCATATATTCAGGGATAATTGCAATGGTCCAGGAGAAACATGCTTAGGGACTGAACAAGTGAAGCAGTAATAGCGATAGAAGAGGACTTAGATTTAAGAAGTATTTTGGATGTTGTTTTTAGATGTAGGGGCTGAGGTCAGGTAATAAATACTCTACTTCAGGAACAATAAATAATGCTACCCAAAAATATTGTTTTCTTTGAATTCAGGGTTGAGTATGGAAAAATTAGGATATGTCTACAAGGCACTGTAATATGAGGTAGGAGATGCTAAGTGTGGAAAGAGAGGCACAGACACTCAGATATGGGAGTCAGAAGAAAGGCATAAACTTCAGTTGTGTGAGTCAAGGAAGGCTTCATGGAAGAAGTAGCATTAAAGGCAGAACTTGAAAGATGAATAAGATTTTGCAATGAATCGATAAGAGGAAAGGGTATTTCTCATAGAAGGAACAGTCATGAGATGGTATAGTCGAGGGACAAGAACATGGGCTCTGAAGTCACACAGTCTTGGGGTCAAACCTCAGATATGTCACATCCTAATCATAGAATTGGGAGCAAGTTACTTTGTTCCTCTGAGCCTCTGTTCCTTGTTTGTAAAAGTAGTTGTATTTATCATTTATTTTACAAGGTTGTTGCAAAGATTTAATGAAATAATATATTTAGTTGTGCTTGACTCAAAGCAAGCAACCAATAGTTAGCTGTTAATATTATGACAAAATAACAGGGAGTGAGGG
>NW_011888891.1:99496-101612 GCF_000151845.1 Pteropus vampyrus | reverse complement strand
TCAGGTAATAAATACTCTACTTCAGGAACAATAAATAATGCTACCCAAAAATATTGTTTTCTTTGAATTCAGGGTTGAGTATGGAAAAATTAGGATATGTCTACAAGGCACTGTAATATGAGGTAGGAGATGCTAAGTGTGGAAAGATAGGCACAGACACTCAGATATGGGAGTCAGAAGAAAGGCATAAACTTCAGTTGTGTGATTCAAGGAAGGCTTCATGGAAGAAGTAGCATTAAAGGCAGAACTTGAAAGATGAATAAGATTTTGCAATGAATCGATAAGAGGAAAGGGTATTTCTCGTAGAAGGAACAGTCATGAGATGGTATAGTCGAGGGACAAGAACATGGGCTCTGAAGTCACACAGTCTTGGGGTCAAACCTCAGATATGTCACATCCTAATCATAGAATTGGGAGCAAGTTACTTTGTTCCTCTGAGCCTCTGTTCCTTGTTTGTAAAAGTAGTTGTATTTATCATTTATTTTACAAGGTTGTTGCAAAGATTTAATGAAATAATATATTTAGTTGTGCTTGACTCAAAGCAAGCAACCAATAGTTAGCTGTTAATATTATGACAAAATAACAGGGAGTGAGGGGTTGAGGCAGGATTTGTCATGTAAAGACGAACGCATATGGTGCAGAACAGAATGGAGAGGTGAAGGTGGGTCAGAGTCTGGAAAAGACTGTGGAAGGCCTTGAATGCTAGATTAAGGAATTTGAACCTTACTCAGCTGGCAATAAGGAGCCACTGAGGATTTATGTATAGAGCTGAGGAGATGAGCTGTGTTGACTGAGATTCATCAATAGCCATACTAAAGATGGTTTGGAGGAATGAGGGAATGAAAGCATGAAGATTATTTATGAAATTATTACAAGAGATCAGATGAGAGATAATAAAGATCTGAATTTGTGTAGTGTTAGTAAGAATGAAGGAAAGATCTTAAACATGAGGGAAGTTGTTAAGTTGAAATACGGGGAAATAACAATGATACCCAAGTTTTGAATCATGGATACTGGAATGAACAGTAGTAAATATTAACAATGTAATAACAAATATTAAGACAACAAGAGAAAAAGTAAGTGAGGAGTTATAGGAGTCAGGAAGTAGAGCAAAATAGTGATTTCAGTTTTTGAGATTGTCAATTATCCCAATATTCATTCTCCTTTATGTTGTACAGATGGCTACCCAGCTAGAGATTTCATTTCCCAGTCTCCCATGCAATTGGGTGTTGCCATGTGATTAAATTCTGATCTTTGGGGTGTGAGCAGAGCACTGTGTGCCACTTCCAGGTCATTCCATTTTAAAAAGCTACTTATTTCTTTCCCTGTTCCTGAGGTCTGTATAGGAATGCAATAGTAAGAGCCAGCTTCCATCATGCAGGTGAGGACAACATCCAAGGCATTAGTATTGGAACAACACGGGGCTGTAGCAAAGCTGACTCCTACAGTACCCCAGACCTCTACTGGCTCAGATTTTTTGTATAAGAGAAAAATAAACCTTCTATATTATTTAGGCTACTGTTATTTTGGCATATGTTAAAGCGGCTGAGATAGTCCCCTAACTAATGGAGAGATGATGAACTTGAGATACAGCAGAAGGTGGAGGCAACCAAGAGAGAGTTTAAATTAAGACTCTGTAGCCATAGAGATGAGTCAGAGGTAGAAATATCATTTTAGAGGTCATCTGAATAGTGATGATGGCTGATGCCATCAGTGAATGAGACTGCTGAGGGAAACACTGGAGATCGAGGAGAGGTGAGGACCACAGAATGCCCAGACAGTACATCTGTTGGGGTTGGCGGAGAAAGAAAAGGAACAGTGGTTGAGACTGAGATGGAGACAGAAATGGAATGCTAATGAGTTAAGAAGGAGGAAGAGAAAGCAGAAGAGAATAATGGCAGGGCAATCAAGAGAAATTTTTTTATAAAAAAAAAAAAGTGGCCAATAATGTCAAGTTCTGCAGAGAGGTCAAGGAGGATAAGAACTGAGGCAAGCTCACACATTTGGGGTGGGGGTGGGGTGGATTAGAGTGTATTTAGAACAGGAAATGATCAAGAAAGTCAAATTATTTTCAAAATAATGTACCTAAAAAGGCAGGGAGATTTATAATAAAATT
>NW_011888891.1:60870-97591 GCF_000151845.1 Pteropus vampyrus | reverse complement strand
ATACTCACTATCTTTGTAACTTCTCTGTAAATCAAAAATTATTTCAATATTAAAAGCTCAATGTTTTAAAAAAAAGTACCAGGAAAGGGCAGAGCTTTGGGATAGTTCCTACCAGGAATAAGCGAGTTTGAAATATAAAATATCTAGTCCCTCACTGACCCTCTCTTCCCCTCCTTCCTCCCCCCTAAGAAAAAATTTTCCATTAGTCCATTATTACAGTACAATGGAATGTTCAATTTCACACTGTGTGTGACATTCCATGCCAACTAGAATAGTTAATGCAACTTTACATTTATGGCTCTGCTTGGGTGTGAATTATTGTGTTTATGAAAATCTCCATATTAATGTCTGATTGTAAATCATTCTGCCGGCTCTCTTTATTAATAGCTCAATTCCCAACTACTCATGGCTGCAAGCCATTCAAATTACAGCAACTGTACAGGAAAGGGGCTGCTTCCCATTTGTTTACCACCTAAATTTAACTATTTTGGACTTTGTTCTAAAGCCACTATCCTCTAAATTGCTCAAACCAGATATTTTGATTGTGATTTTTGTCAATGAGGTTGGACAGCTTGTCTGAGGAGTAGCTTTTTGACTCTGTTCCTTCATTTCTTGCTCTTTAAAAATATCTGCTGCAAAGTGGTTTGGGCATGGGAGTCTGGAGCTGCTTGAACCCTGGCTGTTACTTACTGGCCATATGATCTTGGTAAGTTACTTAGTCTCTCTGGGTCCTAGTTTCCTCATCTAAACCGGGAATCAAAACGCATCTTTTCTAGAGTTAATATGAAAATTAAATGTGATGGTGTTAGTGAAATTGTTAATATAGTTCCTGGCACGTAGGAAGCCCTTAGTGATCTTTTTGTGATGGTAATTATACTAACAATAATGATAACACTATTAATAGTGGATAGTGTTGAAAGAATTTTGAGCTCACAGCAGGAAGGTCTGGGATATAGTTCCAGTTTGACTATAACCTAGACTGCTGATCTTGGGAAAGTCACTTCATATCTCTGGCTCTCCGTTTTCCCATGTGTAAAATCAAGGCTCTCACTTTTTTTCTGCGTCTCTTCAGGGCTCTTATTCTAAGCTGTATGCACAGAACAAGTAGTTACACCTTAAAGGTATGTCCACATTTATTCCTTTTTTCATCCCTCCCCCATCTGAGCTCCTTCTCCTTGGGTCAGACAATGCTTCAACAAGAGCTGACAGAATATTCAAGAAGGGGCCAGCCTTGGCTTTGCTTTTTCAGGCTTCCTCACATGACAGCTCAAATCAGACCCCCTACCCCAGCCCCCTTACTGGCAGGAGGGGAAATATGAAATCTCAGCAGGCGAGGAGGTTTTTTATGCTTCTGTAAATCATTAAAGTGGCCAATATTTTCCTTTGCTGCACTTCTCTCACCTCACAATATTTTTTTTTTCCTGCAGTGAAATCCATTCCCCCAGCCTGGAAACGTGGGCACTTTATAGAAAATCTTTAGCTTGTACCAGCACAAATGGATGGGTCTTATTTCCTGTCTGCAGTTCATGGTGTTGCAAAGGCATTGCCAAAAACTATTGACTGAGACATAAAAGCAAAAAAAAAATAAAATGGATGGAAATAAATGTGGGCATGTTCACATATACATTTACAAACACACAGGCATGAACATGGTCAAGTCCACACTTAAAGAAAGAGACCCTACAAAGGGACCTCCTAATTCATAGTCTTACCTCCCTATCCCAGCCCCTGCTCAGGACCCACCTTTCCTGCACTGGAGGAGGAAAGGAGGGCAAGATCAGGCATTGGGATTCGAGGAACTGGAGAAGGCCCTAGATCCCCAGTATGTCTCCCTGTTCCCTGTGCCAGGATGCTGGAAATAGCACCATTAAAGGTCCATTCGTTATGTAATTTTAAAAATAAAAAGAGAAAAACATATTAAGCCTCCTGGCATTCTCTTTTACTAATATGATTCTTCCTAATAACTATTGTGTTTTGTGGTTTAAAAATGACTTTTGAGGGGTACATATAATGTCACATTTAATATTTACAATAAATTTGTGAGGGAACTATTACTAACCCCATCTTATAGGTGTTGAAAGGGAAGTCTTAGGGATGAGATGACTCATTCAACATCACCCAGTTAGAAAGTGGGGCTCTTGGGACAAAAGCAGTCTTTTGAACTCAATCCCAGGGTGTTTAGCACTCTATCACATTGCCTCCTGGCAGTATTCTGAAATAGAGGAGTAGTCCGCCTCCTGAACTTGGCCTCTTTCTTATCAGAGGGCTCCTAGTCTGTGTGAGAAAAGGCAGTGGAGCCTGAGCAGCAGGGAAGAGGAGGCACAGATGGAGAAGCAGGATGCACAACAGTTAGCAGGGGAGCACTTTATACTCACCCCATCTGCGGAGCCCAGTGAATCTTTGGTCTTGTGTGCTCAGCATTGTCCAGTCTACCTGTACCTTTACTTACTCCCTGTGTGATCCACGAGTGTCCCATCTCTTTGTCTTCAGAAAAGTAGTGGTAACATTGATCTCACAGAGGTACCTTGACTGAGGCACATGGCGTAGACAGGCATTTGATTCCTTCCCTCCTCTTCTCTCTCTCTTCCTTCCTTCCTGCCTCCCTTTTATCATCTTTTCCTCCCCTCTCTTTGTACTGTTTGGTAGCTTTGAACCCAAACAACCTGAATCAATTCATTCGAGGAGCCTCAATTATCCAATTGTCTAATCGTTCCTCACCCCTCATCCCACCTCCCCTTCCTCTGTAGTACACACATATCACTTTTTTCCTCCAGGGACTGTGGTCCACGGGGCCGCATGGGTTCCTCACATGTGGCCTATAGTCCGGCCCTATTTATAGTCACTTAGAACTGGACACACGCATTCAAATTGAGGAACCCCCTGGACATCCTTCATCTCTGGCAGAACCAACATTTAGACTAAACAATCTGCCTAGGGTGCCTCCCTTACTGTCTGGTGGCCTTCTGCCCAAGTTCTGGCTTCCAGGCTCTTAACTCCGTTACTTCCTCACACTATGGCTGTGAACTACCCAGAAAAGGAACATGGTGCATGATGATAAAGACCCCCAAGGAGGAAAGCAGGGTTCAGAGCCAGTGCTTAGAGGGGCCACGAGATTCCCTTTGTGGAAGGGGAGGAACAGTTCAGGCTCAGCACGGTGACACCCCCTTCTCCATGCTGGATGCCACCTCAGCCCTGGCCCCAGAAGTGCATCCTGAGTTTAAATAATCCTCACTCTCTCCTGAGACTCCCCATTCCAATCTTGTTCTCAGCGTCACTCCTGCCCCCATCACATCCCCTTCCCAGGGCAGCACACTCGCAGAGGTTAGGGGACAGTGGCTGTTTTCTTTCTGTTCCTCCTTAGATGTTCTGTTTGTTGAGCGAATTGTTTTCTTCCTGGCTCCGAACTGGCGGCTGACACGGGGCTTACCCGCGCTAATTAGCTAAGCCAGCTGGTGTGTTGGTAAGGTTTTCTGTGCTCCTCAGTATGTGTTTCTTTTTTTAAACATGATCAATACCCTCTCCGGCTGGGCTCCCTCACACACTCCCTATTGTTCTCCTGTTTGCATTGTGCTGAGTCCTGGTCAAGGACTCAGGGAACCTCAGAAGACACGCTTCCCCGAAGCTGGCGGGCTGCCTAGAATAGGGAGAGACTGCGCAGCAGATGTGGCTCGACCTTCTTCTGCTCCCGCGCCTGCAGCTTGGAGCAATTTTCAGTAGCTGTGGACAGTGCCCCAGGAGGTCCAAGTGGACATCGGACAGTTGGGTAAAGATGAGAGTGCTGTGTGGCTCCAAGGCAGATGCTTTTCCCTTTCTATGCCTCTGCTTCCTTGTTCATGAGAGGAGGGGTGAAGCCCCAGTTCTGGTGTGAACACCTTAGCCCTGTGATTTTAAAAGTCTCAAAGGAACCTCCTGTGATTCGGGCTCTCATAGTGGGAGGGATATGAGGAAAATGCGTTCACAAACAGGACATCACTTGCTCCTCACCTCAGGCCTAGAGACAATGCAAACCTTTGCTAGGTGGGCACCTGAAGAGGGCACGACCAGACAGGACAGGCGTGAGGCCTGGCCTCCCTCCTCTGGCTGTCTTGCCTCCTCACAGCCGACTGGGATCCATCTACCTCTTTATTTTGCACAAGAGATGTGAGAAGATTCTCTGATGCTGTTCCTTCTCTCACTATTATCCAGCTATAGTGACTGGGTTAGCCCCAGGTGTACACTGCTAAGAAAATGTCTTCCACGTGTTTTTGTTTTATATGTGTGTGTGTGTGTGTGTGTGTGTGTATGTGTGTGTGTGTGTGTGTATACACACATACAGATGTTAGTTCAGATAAGGTTTAATGACAATTCATTCTGGAGTTTAGATGTTTTCCTGCTGCCTTCTTCAGATTAATGGCATCTTCTGAAAACTTCTGATGGTGCTGGAGAGAGTTTCTCCTTCCTATCCAAGCTAATGAAAATCGTTTCTCTATCTCGAAAAAAGAGAGTGATAATAATAATGTCTCATTTTTATTGAGAACTTATTATGTGCCCAACATTGCGCTAAGGACATAACATAAGCTATTTGTCAATTCATGTGATGTACTTATGTCACCCCATTTTACAAAAACTCAGAAAGATTAAGAAACTTGTCCAAGGTCACACAGATAGTAAATGGGGGAATCCAGAACCAATCCCTGACCTCTTTGGCCTTAAAGCTCTTTCTCTCCTGGATCCTTTCCTGGATCCCCTGTTTTAACACCAGCAACTCTGACTGCTAAGACATTCATCACACCAGATGACAACATGAAAGAGTGGGGAGAACACTAGCTTCGATTCCAAGTTCAGGTTTCCAGCCCTGACTCGATGGCCTCATGGCAAAAACAAAAACAAAACAAAACAAAACAAAACAATAAACTCTCCAAGTGTCTGTTTCCCTACTTCACAAAGTTACAATAAAGATTAAATGTGATAATGTCCATGAAAATGCTTTGAAAAGTATAGAGCACTCTAGGAATATATAGTATGGTAGTTTATTCTGAAACTGGCCAAGATCAAGAACTGTGTTAACTGGCTATGGGAGGAACCCCCATCCCTCAGTAATGCCTGCATTTCCCTGACAGTCGGCCCTACCATGGAGGTGTAAGTGGTAAAGCCCCGCCTCACACCGCCACTGGTCTCTGCAGCAGTCTCCAGGTCCTTTACCCCTGAGGCTCCCTCTGGACTTCCAGGAGGCTGGAATAGCTTAGTCAGCTGCATTTTCTCCTGTCTCAGGGCTCCCTTAAACATGTTACTGAAATTGGCTCCGTGGTACCAGCAGGTTTGCTTTCCATCCAGCAAGTCCCCTGGGGTGGTCCCATTAATCACATTTGCTCTCTCTCCTCAATCTGACTGGCTCCGAGGACAGCAGGTAGGTGCACGGAGCCTCTGTATGTGTTCGTGTGTGAGTGTGTCTGTCCCCTGGGAACAGCCGGGGAGACTAAGTTCTCCTGCAATAAAAGTGAGTTAGTTTCTGCCTTCCTGATAACAATAATCCATCCCACTTCTTCCAGGAAATGACAGGCCCCTGGGGTGATGCATCTCCATGACTGGGAGAAATTGGCTATTTTAGTCCTTCTCTAAAAGGAGCAAGCTCTCAGGGCTGTCCCGCAGCAGCCTGCCCGTTTCCTCTGCTATTGAGAACATCCTCTTCTTTGTTCCTGGTTTCTGGGATCCCCACGGTAATTTAGGTGGTCTTCAGAGCCGAGAGACACCCTGCTCTGCTCTGCTGGGAAGCTGGCCCTCTCTTGGAGGTGGGATATACTAGAGCCTTCCAGATGTTCCACCCACCAAAGAGGCCAGCTGGCAGAATAGCCTTCCAGGAGGGCTGGGGGCACAGCCTGAAGCAGCCCTGCCACAAGCACAGCATTTCTTTGAAGGCTTACCTTTTATCTCAGAGATTTCTGTGAATTTTGCATTCTATTCTATATATAGAGAGAGAAATATATATTTGTTTGTTTTAATATAAAAATGTTTAATTCCAAACCTTCGAGTAAAACCGATGCTGAAGGAAGATAAAACTTGTTTATTCTGTGGCTTTATACCACCTAGTTTGCTACCACATACCCTCAGGGGTACAAGTATTCTAGTTAGAGAAGCATACAGAGTAGGAACAACAAAAACACCTGCCTGTTCACACCCTCCCCTCCCCAGTCTGCTGAAAATGAGCCTCTACTCAGGTCTCTTGTCTTTTGTTCTGGACACCAGGATAACAGGAAGGGGTGAAGAACTGGGGAAGCTGCAAAGGCTGTTCTAGCCACAATGTCTGGCCGCTCCCAGATGTTTGTAGAATGAATACTTTTTCCTTCGTGCTTTAGCTCAAACTTACCACCAAGAATCAAATCCTCATCAGACAGAGATAGCCTTTTTTCAGGCCCTAACCCTACTCTAGTAGGCTATGAAAGTAATAGTACAGCCATCTTTATTATTTACCTGCATATCGTTCGCACCTGCCTCAGAGAGTGAAAGTAGCTCCTTTGTAGGTTATGAAGTTGTTAGAGGATATAATCCTGTTAAGTTTGGGGAGATGGGCAATGGTTCATGTTCCAATTTGAACTATCTCAGGGGAAAGCCCGTTCAGAAGAGAACTGATGTTGGGATTGAGTGGACGAAAGAAGAGAAGTCGAGGGACCTCAGAAAACAAGAGTGGGGAGATTTGATTTGATTGAGAGGAAGTCTTTTGGATGACCAAGGGAAATTCCCCTTGGACTGGACAGTAGGACTAACCAGTCACTGGAGGAAGTTCCCAGAGGCCAAGCAACTCTATTTAGAACAATTTAGAGGCATGTTGTTGCCTGGAGGCAGAGAACTGGACCACTTCCACTACTCACTACAGCCCCCAGGAGGTACTACTATAGGTGAGATAACTTATGGGACACAAAGACAGAACCTGATATAATATTTGCAGTATTTCTTAGACAGACAGGGGAAAACATCCAGCTCTGTGATTTTGCTTGATACACACAGCCAAGCCTTTATCACACAAGTGTACATGGAAGCCAAGAGTGAGAGAGCTGTAAACATCTCAGAGCAGCTCTGCAGACAGCCCCGCATGGAGACACATTTCAATTGGGGGTGGCAGGGCTGGGAGGAAAGATGAAGCTTGCCAAGTCACTGAGCTCTGATTTGCAGGGAGCATGGCGTGGATATTTCAAATCGTTTCCTTTTCGTTAGTACCTAATCTCCCAGCTGTTCTGTGAGCATTGGCTCAAATGCTGGGAAACAGTCGGCCTCAAATGTAAAAGCCACAGGGCTCCTTTAAATTATGTTGTCTTGCTACATTGGTGTGTCATGTCAACCCAAACTCTGGTACAGCTTCTAGGAGAAGTAAATTTTGTCTCATGATGTATTTAAAGAAAAATGAGCCATTTTTATCAAGGCCACTTAAAATTAAACATAGCTTGGGCTTATTGGAAAATTCAGAAGTAGTCGAGGGAGGTTATTTTGCAGCTACAGTCCCTGATCCCTCTTACATCTCTCCAGACTGTGGAATCTAAAGTGACTGGAAGCACATGAACACCAAGGAGAAGGAATCGATATCTGATACTGGATTCCCACATGGAAATTTGTTCCAGTCCCTTTAATTGAATGCTGTGCAATGAACTAGTATATGTGTCTGTTCATACAAATTAATTCATTTAGCTCTGTGAAGCACATGGTGTTGGCCCCATTCTTGTCAGATGCAGAAACCAAGGCTCAAAGGAGTGAAGCAACTTGCCCAAGGAGCCTATACTAAAGAGTCATGCAGCTAGGATCTGAACAAAGTTTTCTTATGTCAAAACTCAGGCTCTTTCTACTCTACCTCTCTAAAAGGAGGCCTCATTCTACATTCGTGTATTCATTTATTTCTTTGTTTATACGCTGAACAAATATGCATTAGACATGTACTGTCAGGCACTAAGGACATAAAGATGACTTGGACAAGGTCCCTGCAGTAAAAGATTTCAGATGCTAGTGGAACTCACAGTCTAGTCTTGAAATATTTATTTAACAAATATTTAACATTTGGTAGAACAAACAGCTGGCTTCATTGCACACAGTTCTCAAGCAATTGTTTTCATGTCCTGTATTGTTATTGCTATTATTTTATGAATGGGTGGCATCGATGATCCCCAGGCTCAGGAAGCAATGCATACTACTGGTCTATACCAGGGGGAGGCCTCATCTGGGATTCATTATGTCTGGAGTGAGGCCCAGACATTGTCTTTTTTTCTTGAAACTCTGTAGGTGAATCAGCTGATTACCACCTAAGAACAACTAAACCCAAAAACCCAAAGCTTGGAGGAAACACATCCCTTTGAGGATATAAATATGATCATGCTTTTCTGATTTTTATTCTTTCACTTGAGCCTTCATTAATTTTGTGATTTCTTGGATAACTATATTACACAGATCCCCAATCTTAGACTAGACCTTAGCTGGCTAATGTTGCACATTGGCCAGTGGTTGAGAATTACTCATTTGAAACTACCATCACTGCATTGGCTTGATATTCAGCTTCGCTCCTTCCCTGCCCACAACTTTTTTGAAGACACCCTCTAAAAGGCCTCATTCTTGCCTTTCATTGCTTTTCAAAATCTCATTGATGCTGCCTCCCCAACCTTTTGCTGCCTCATTCATTTAGTGATGCCTAATACCTTTGTGTTGTCTCTGACACCTGCTCTTTATCCCCTGCCTCATTCTTTTTATTGCTGCTCAGGCTCACTCTCACCTGGTGAACACACTCCAGAGCATTGGACCTGTGAAAATTTGGTCCAGTTTGAGTCCTTTTCCACTTGGCCCTGCTTCCTCAAACCCCAGGCTCAGCTTAGCTCATGGGATGTCAGAAAACTTTCTAAGATCAGAATAATAATGAAAAGAAAACAAAAATGGACAGTGGTGAAAGTGTTCTCTTCTTTTTCGGCCCATACATGTGTATTTTGGTGCTTGGAACTGATAATTCATTCGAAATCTTTAATATTTCCCTCCTCATCCTTCTCCTCTTCCCACTCTTCCTCCTCTTTCTTTGTTAATTCTACCCATCATTAAATCCAAGAGAGATAATCACTTGAAAAAAAAGAAAAGAAAAAAAATAAGAACCAGATAAGCTGAGTCCAATTACTTAGTCCAATTCTTCTATTTTGTAGACAACAAAAGCCCAGAAACGGTAAGTGCTTTTCCTAAAGTCACACAGCTTGGCAATGGCTAGGACTGGAACCCAGAGTGTCTGAGTCATCTTTCTAAGGTATAAAGAAAAAGACCATGTGTTTGTGTCAAGCTCCGTCCTGAACACACACCTCCAGATGGCCAGGGATGCCAACTCTGTTCTCAAACCATTCAGCCTAATACCAGGGCAACTTCTCTGGTAGAATCAAGTAGAAGACATCAAGTTCCAAGGTGGGTCAGGCCTGTGGTGCAGCCAGGCACCCAGGAGGTCATTAGCATTCAGGAAATATGATAAGCCTCTGCTCCCTGTCTACTGCCATACACCATGCATTGCGTTACACGACAGAAGTGGCCTGGCTGACGAAGGGAATCAAAGGCAGGGCCATCCTTGCAGCTGCAGGTTAATAGTGGACGAATTACATACTTGGAAAACAGTTTTCCCCTCGATACATTATCTGGACCATTTCGAAGCCCTTTGTCTGGGCTAAGCTGGCGGCGGGTAATGTTTGCAGGCTGGGACTTGCAGAAAAGATGTATTTTCTGACAGGGAGAAGGTCACCCGGGCAGAGGCCGTTACAATGTGCTGCGGTCCGGTCGGAATTTCCTGGATTGCGATCGATATGATCTCAGGGCATTACTCAAGCATTGGGATTAGAGCGCTGGCCAAGAAAATGCTCTTCAAATTGGTCGACAAGTCACACGCTATGAAAAGTCACTCTCTTGTTTGCCCTCAATCCCTCAGTGCTATAGCTGGGGCAGGGGTCAGCAAGACTTCACGAGGTCAGAATAGAGAGCTCAACAGATGGAGGGGGGCTATGGAGGAGTGGTTTGGCCTAGGGGAGGCTGAGCCCAGAGAACTCCAGGCTGGTGGGGGAGCCTGGGTTCCAGGCCCATTTTTGCCCAGGACTCATTAAATAACCCAGAGTAGATCACTTCATGATCTGTGTCTCAGTTGACTCCTCTTTAAAGTGGGTTTAATAATACTTACTCAAAAGACATCTTTTGTATTTTACTCATTTGCCACAACTGATATAAAAACTCTGAAACTTAAAAGTGGCATTATCTTTTGGACATACTTTTGGGAATCAAAAGCCCTTCTTTACCGAGCTCCTTAAACATGTGTAGATGGGTTATCAGTCTTTCTAGAAACCTAAAGAAATTTAGCATGAGAAAAAAAGAGTTCAAATTAAGCTCAGAACTACAAGCTTTGCTTCCAGACCCTCATCCCTGAGGCGTTGGCCGGGTCTTGGGAAATGGTCCATCTCGCCCATCCCATCTGCTTTGAGCTGTGTGTTTCAAATGCAGGCTGACTTCAAAATGCAACCCTGATTTTAAGTGGTAGAAAAGTTAGGCTAACTGACCTGCAAGGCTTCTTGGTTCCCAAATGCTGCAAACCTGTGCTTTTGTGATTCAAAATTAGACTGTTGATCATACGAATGCAATGAACTGCATCTGCTCCTAGAGATTTGGAATTGACTGGCTCATTTAACACCTTACAAAACACACTTAGGCCCTGGAGAATACTTTGCTTCGTCCAGAGTTTCTATCCACAGGGACATGGGGACAGTGGAGCATAAGTGAAAAGTGACTATATTATCAGGTTTTTATAGCCAGCTAAGTTAAACATGTTGGACTCCTCTTGCCTTTAAAGGTGAGGCAAATGCCATGATTTGCACGGCCGTGGTCCCACCCTGCTCGCTCCTTCCTGGCCAGCCACCACTTTGATCCAGTTCTCTGGCTCCTATCTAGTTTCTGTGACTCCGATCACCTATTCATAGACCTGTCTTTTGTTTTTGATGTCACATCCAGTGTCCCCAGCTTTAGACCTTCAACTCTCCTTTAAGATCTCTGTCTCTCATTTATCCTACCAACTCTTTCTTTTCAATGCAAACCACCCTGATGATAGTAGGAGGGGCACAGACTCGCCTTGCCCACTACAGAACTGTTACTCAGGCACAAGTCATTTCTGCCATTGCCTTCTGCGGTGCTAAGATCCTGAGGTAGGAAGTGAGCTCTTTGGGCTCCGGATGTCATGACACCATCACATCACAGAATGTTCTACCAGAAAGAGCCTTTAGACCCCACCCCGTTAGCAGTAGAACCCTTTCTTTTAGTGAACTATCACGCAGTACCACAATACATAAACTAGGCTTTTTAAAAGGTGGGAGCTTCTCTAGAAGCGGGCTCCTGAGTTCCATCCAGTTCCCCAGCAACTCCTGGGGATCTTTAGTGTCTTACCTACTCCACTGAGCCTAGTTTGAAAACCGTTGATCCAGTTCGACCTCTTCATTTTAGAAGTAAAGAAACAGAGGCACAGAGAAATGAAGTGACCTTGGCTGAGTCACACAGCTGTAAATAGTTAAGCTGAGGTTAGTACTGGGAGCACTCACCCTCCAAGTCAGCACTCTTCACCTGTACTTCATCAATTATTGTCGTCATTTTTATCTTCATCATCATTACTTTCATCAAACACAATGTCCCCCAGCCTTTGATAAACATTGTCTGCTAAACTAGCTTCCTTTTGTGACTGTTGGTAACTTTGCATGTTATCTGCTGAGTCCACTGTGGCGTCTCTTCTAGTAACAGAGAAATGTGACAGTCCATGTGTGAGGCAGACGAGGTATAGTTAGCAAGACACCTGGACTGAGAGGCAGAGATCGTAACTAGCTGCTCAGTTCTGCTACTTAAGAACTGCATACTCTCTTTGGGCCTCACTGTCCTCATCTGCGAAGTGGGAGAAGCACCATCTGCCTCAAAGATTTGTTTTGAGAATCCAAAATGAAGGCAATGTTAAAGTACCTGGTGCCTTGCCCCACATGTAATGGGAGCTCCATTGAAAGCATTCCCTTCAGATGGGAGGCCCACAGGAAACCAATTTGAGGAGATTCTGTTTTGCCTAGGCGGAGAAGGCATTTCCATCAAAATAAACGCGGCTTCTTTCCTCTGCATTAAAGTTGCTGTCTTTGGCTGTTTCCCCGGCCTTAGCTGAAAAATAAATAAATAAACACCGGGATGGGGTAAGAGGTTGAGGAAGGGATGTGGCAAAAGACAAAGAAAGAAAGAGAGAGGGAGATTGATTTCTGGGCAGAATTTATACCTTTTTGGCTTTTTCAAAGGTAAATAAATAGATTGTTGTTGTTTTTCTGCCTGCCGCGGAGAGTGTGCGCACTCCTCTGTTATGTATAGACCCTTTTAAAGGCTTCTGGAAGCAATCCCTAACACTTTCTATAGGCGCAGACAGATAATTGAATGCTTTCAAAGACCACTGTGAGGCAGGGAAAGTTCAATTTTGCTGTGTGCTGTAGCCTGCATTGACTGAGTGTGCTGTGTGTGTTTTCCTGGGGAACTTGGACTTCTTTTTTTGCTTTTCTTCCCACTACTGCCCCTTTACCCCTTGTCCCCCATCTCTGATAAAGCACTTAGACAGAAGACAAGAAACAATATATAATCACCCCAAAGGCACACCAAATCAACACAGCAAAAGCTTCCAGCCACCTCTCGGGCTGCCAATGTAAAGTACTGCCTCTTTGCTCCTGGGCCTGACGACAGAGGGGCCTTTCTGCTTGGCTATTATTAGAGCCCTCGTCGCAGAAGCCCCGGCAGCTCTGGACGATGGGAGGTTCTGGTTTAAATTTGTTGCCTGTGAAGGCAGAACAAAGTGACATGGGGAGAAAGGATGGGGGGCTTTCCTCCTGCTGCTATTTTTCTCCATGACAGCCATTGCATGGCATGCGTGTATGAGTGTGCGTGTGTGTGTGCATGTGTGTGTGTGAGAGAGAGAGTGGGGGGAGAGAGAGAGAGAGAGAGAGAGAGAGAGAGAGATGCAGGGGCTGAGACCTGAGTGGGGCTGCTAGGTAGAATAAAAATATACTGCCTCCAGGCAGTAAAAGGTCCCTTTTAGGGCATGAAGGGGAGATAGGGGAGATGCATAGGGGCTTGAGGTAAAAAAAAAAGAAAGAAAGAAAGAAAGAAAACCCTGCCTTCCAGATTCATGGAAAATTTAATTAACATTGACCATCAATCTTTAGCGATGATACCTAGTTTAGCTCTCAACTATCCTTTCAAATACACTCCTTCTCTTTTCATAGATTAAAAAAAACTGAGGCTCAGAGATGTTGAGTGAAATTACCTAAGGTCTAGTGCAACTGGCTCTAATTTCAATGCAACTTCTACTCTATTTGGCGTGGCCCACTGTGTTTGTGGGGTAGAGCAGCAAAAGAATCTCTTACGGTTTCAGATTCAGACACTGAAGAAGATTTAGTAAGGTTATTCCTTCTGGTGGATGGGGGCAGGGCAGCAGACACACTGCCCTTCCTGGAGTTTTAAGGAAAGGGTGCCCCATAAGTTCCCATGGCATCACTGTACATCTCCAATACTAACTACCACCAGGGAAGGAGGGCCTACTGTGTACCAGGCACCAGACCAAGACCCCCAGGTACATTTTCTCCTATCCTCATGCTATAAATCAGAGAATGTAACACATATTCCAGGTCACCAACAATAAGGGACCAGGTTGGGATTCTAAACCAAGTCTCTCCCTTAAGCTAAGTGGCTTTTTCTTCTTCAGGTGTGTGGACAGGGAAAATTCAGGCACACCATGTGGTGTCTTAGTTCCTACCTGGTCCCATTGCTGCTCCTCCTGGACTTGTTCCAAGTTGCATTTCTATGTCTCGAGGAACACTTTGGAATGCTCAGCCAACGCTCTTTCCCAGCTTGCTGCGATCTGTTTTGTTTGCCCCCTTAGAAAGCAAACTGCCCCTAAACAAAGCCCCGGGGCCAAGAAGTATGAATTTACTTTTTAAACTACAACCAGAATATTAATTTATTCATTTCTAAGAGCTATAATTTATATACGTGAATACTCAGGACAGTAAAACCACTGCATTTTGTATGTAGACAAACCTACTCAGGAAACTAAAAGCAGTATCAGAAGGTTTCTTCATGAACACAAATTCAGAACGAGTGGAGTTATGTGTGTAGACTATGAATTTACTTTTAACCCTTCCCCCAAAGGGCTCTAGCACCCATGTATTAAGCACTCATTATACTGTATACTATGCTAAGTATTCTGTGTGTATAATTATTTACTCCTCACAATAGACCCCAAATAGAGGGAGTATTGTTATTGCCATTTTGCATGTGGGGAACTTGAGGCTCAGTGATGTTGAGTAAGTTACCTGAGATCAAACACACGGCAAGTATTTGAACCATATTTGAACCCAAATGCCCATGCTATACTTCCTGTTTTCTGTCTCACAGTGAGTGTGGTTTAAGTGCCTTCCCTTCCTTTTTCCATCCTATATCCCACTACTCCCATCCCAGTTATCAGAGACATTGAAGTCTCCCTTTCATGGATCCCCAGTTCCCACTGACAAGATTTATCAAATCTGCAGTGAGGCTTTGCCATGTAATCTTGGGGATCTGGAGCAGACAGTCCCTGCTGTGTGAAGATTCTGTCTACTTCTTGTCACCTCAAAGGCAGTGAGGATTAAGAGATTGAGCTCTGGAGCCAGGAGGTCTGGGTTGGAATCCTGGATCTACCACTTATTTGTGTGTGACCTTGGGCAAGTTATTTGAATCTTTATGTCTTGGTTTCCTCATCTATGTAATGGGGATAATAATAGTAAGTACCTCATATGGGTATTATGTGAATACAATGAGATATATATGTAGAATGCATAGAACAGTGCCTGAAACATAGCAAGCAACGAATAAATGTTAGCTAATAGTACTGTTAATGTTACTCTTTTGTACAGAATCATAGATTTTAGATCTAGAAGAAACCTTGAAAATCACCTGGTTGTCTCAATATCCTATTTTTAGACAAACAGGATTTATAATCAGAAGACCTGGATTTGAATCCCATATCTACCACTTTCTACTCTTATCTATCACTTTGAATGACTCGTTGACCTCTCTGAGCCTCAGTTTCCTCAAACGTAAGAAAGGGTTATAATGCATATCTGCCTATTTCATAGAATTGATTCCCTCATAGAAGACCAGATAAAGGGATGTAATGAAAAGGCAGATGGCATTTTGTTAACACTAGTTAATTATTACCTGAAGACAAATAAGACTCAATGAGACTAAATGGTTTATCCAAGAGGAAACTGCTTACATATAACGAGAATACAACGAGAATGAGGTATCATGGTGCCCAATGGCAAACACGTTGAAGAACTGTGGAACCAAGCAAGGTCAAACCATGAACAAACTCTCACCATAATAGGAACAAGTACATAGGCTACACCAACAAAGATTAGGTACGATATATTCATAGTTAGGAGAAAACACTGTTTATCTCATTCTAATTCCAACTGTTCATTGGGGAAGAACCACCTGATTTCTAATTTCCTGATAGACGGTATTTATGGTATTGCTTCTACCCATCCCTGCCTTTCAGGACACTGCCCATTCCCTAATTTGTAGCATCTACCACCTTTATGTCTAATGCAGGAGCAGCAATTTAATATAAGAGGTCAGTCTCCTCAGACTTAGCTGATAGGTTTAGGGATGGGCAACTAACTCAGTCTGGGCCAATTAGATCTCTTTCTTGAAACTTTAAAATTTCCCACCCAATCTGAAACTTCAAACCAAGGAGCTTCTAACATGTCTGTTACTCTATTTTCTACCATGTGGAGAAAGCTTGTCTGTGGTGAGAAGTGAGAATAAAGAATAATGATATTTCAAAGTAATATAGGAAAAGGTAATGGAGAGTGAGGCCTGATGATTTTCAATATCTTCCTTCCAGTTGTTCTTGAGATGCAACCACAGTCCTGACTATGTATCCCTTTTATCATTATCATTTTGCTAATGCCAGTTCCAGTTTTGTCTTATTATTTTCAATCACAGATGACCTGATACTTCTATAAATTCATTCAAAATATCCTCAGTGGCCTCTTTTTAGGATTCTAGTATAAGCTCTTGGTGGCAAGGGATAGGCCAGCAGGCAATTTATAGTTTTCCCGTGTGGATTGCCTCTCATTTCTGAGAACCAACCCTTACCATTGGACTCAGCTTTGACACCTTGCTGCCTTGCTCCTCACATAGCTCCTCTCTTCCCTCAAACAGATTCCAATTCCAGTGGGTCAGATGGCCAGCCCCCATGTATACCCAGGCACATCTGAATTTACAGGGCAAACCTGGCTTAGTTTTCAGAGAATTGAGTTGAGATAAAGTAAGGATTGCTCTATGCCTTTTGCTCCTCTTGGGAAAGTCCTTGGATTCAGACCAATGATGTTGAAGTTCCTGGACACAAGCCCCCCTTCCTTCTGCTCCATGGCACCCCCAACACGCTCGGCCTTCAGGAGCCACTAATCCTCCTCTGTATATACAATCTACTCTAATGAGACATGGTATTGAAAAGCAATGCATCTCTTTTGTGCTAAGGGGTAAATACACTTATTGCAGTGATTTTCATTCAGGGTATTGGGGAGGGGAAAACAATATATTTAAAAGTTCTGGAGGGCATGCTTTTGTGTAGTTAGAAAACACATATGCAATATGTCAGTTGTTTTCATCATATAAAACATAGAAAAAGCTCGATGTAATAGTATTGCATAGTTTTGGATATGTAGAAGATAGAATGCAAGTACATTGAAGCACAGATTTTAATGCAAAAAGTTGGGAACCATTCCACATTTTCTTTACTATTTTAATAGGGTTTAACTCATATACAGTAAAGTGTAGTAAGTGTAAAGCCCAGTGAATTTTTACATATACATACACTGTGTAACCACCACCAAGACCAAGATTTAGAACATCTTCAAGACCCCACAGGCCTCCTTATATCTCCTCCTAATCCACAGCCACACAACCACCCACCCCACAAAGAACCATTATTCTGACCTCTAATCAACATAGTTAGGTTTTGCATATCTAGAATTTCATACAAGTATAATCGCACAATATATATTCTTTTGAGTCTGGCTTCTTTGGTTTAACATTATATTTGTGACACACGCCTATATTGTGTAAATGGTACCTCATTCTTTTTCATCACTGCATGGCACCAGTGCAATGAAATCATCATGTAAATATGCGATGATTTACTCATTCTACTATCAGTGGACATTTGGGTTGTTTTTACTTTGGATCTACTAGAAATAAGGTTGCCACAAGTCTTTGGGTAGACATAAGCACTCATTTCTGTTGAATATATACCCAGGTGAGTCATAGAGCATATATATGGTCAGCTTTAGTAGATAGGGCCAGATAGTTTTCTAAAGAGATTGTATCCATGACACAATTTAAAAAATTAGTTCATCAAACAGTCATCGAGTACCTATTATGAGCAAGGCACTCCACTAGGCATTGGGAGTGAGCACTATGCATGGCCTAGAATAGCTGATAGGCCGATCACCTCACCAATGGATGGTTTTCATATCATATAGTAAGTGCTAGGTCAGAGGTGGCCTTTGAGGCTCCAGGATTGACTTCTCAGACTTCAGATGACCTAACAAGAGGGCTTTAGCTAGGTGAGAAAGAGACAATGTCTGAGAGAGAGGTTGCAGAAAAGGGTCCTCCAGCCCCTGCCAATGTAGACTCAGCAGGCCTTTCCCAGCTGGGAGTCCTGCTGAGGGAGCAGCCAGGCTGAAGCCTGGCTGTCAGGGATGAACAAACAGCTGCCAACATAAGCAATGATTTAAAGGAAAAGGTTGAGACATCGGAGAGATGAATACCACTGACTCTGTTGTCATCCTGGAAGCCATCCATCAGGGCAGCTTGGCAAAGAGGGGAATACAGCACCAGCCAGCGAGGCCAAGCAGGGCTCTGGGAGAAGGAACAGGAGGTGATAGCAGCCTCCGGCTGGGCAGGAACCAGCATTTTGAAAAGTGTCAGTTTGGCAACATTCCCAGAAGAGAGATTTGTAATGAGGGTGGCTCCTCCCTCCCCTGAGGTGTGTCCCCAAGGAGGACATACTCCTGGTCACTGGTCATATTTGATCCCCATTCTATAACCTTGCAGGAGGCTTTTCCCAAAGAGTCTGCCTTTCCTTCTTCTCTCCAGCCAGAATATTGCTGCACCTGGAGTTTGGCTCAAAAGATCTATTTTTCAAGTGAGAGCAGAAGATTTAGGAGTGGGTCCAAAATGTGTACATGCCCCCATCCTCTGAACCTCCCACTTACCACACTCATGCAGCAGTCTGGGGCCCAGAGAGATGGAGACCAGGGAAGTGAACAGAAACAGAACACGGAGTGGAAACAGCAAAGCGTGCAAGTGAATGGGAAATTTTTATGAGTGAAATTTGCTCACGAGCTTCTTTAATAATGTTATTCATCTTTCTGTCAAAGCCGTCACATTAATGTAGCAGGGAGAGATTTAGAAGAGATGAATTAAGACTTAAATACACAAAACGACTCGGGGAATATTTAAATACAATACATTTTATTTTGGTGCAGCATCCTTCGTCAGGGTGGCGTTCATGACTCTTGCCAGCTCACACAGCCTGGGAATCAACAAGCCCCTCTTCTACTCCTTTCCTCCCAATGCTTTATTCACCAGGTGTTTGCTGTGTATCTAGTATGGTAAATTAATATAGTCTAAACAGAGCACATAAATGATAGCCTGGGGGTCAAGAGACTTGGGTGCCTGTTCTGGCTTAGACAAACCAATTTTTCTTTGGGGACCTATTTCTTCATGGGGAAAATGAGAGGAGTTTCACTCTGAATTTCAAAGGAGGCAGATAATCCTCAGGGACTATTGCAGATAATCCAGGGGAACCCAAGATATAGACTTCTCGACCCTCTCCCATCCCTTCACAACAATTCATTGCTCTGCTTTTACATATTGGCAGCTGTATACTATTTCAACTAAAATAAAGGTACTTTGGCTTTTAAGAAAAGGAATGCATTTATTCATTCATTCAATAATTATTTATTGAGCCCCTTCTCTGGGCCAGGCGCAAGATGTACCAATGAGCAGGACTGACATGGCTCCTGTCTTCCTAATGCTCATAGTCTGCCAGTTCAACTCTCACATTCTTTGGTGGTATCACTCAAAATAAAGACTGTGACCAGCTAAGATGAAGCAGAGAAAGCCTTCAGAAGGAGGCAGGCTTTGAAGGCCATTTGCCTCACCATTTGCCATGCCTACCAGGCTTCTAGGAACACAGATCTAGTTTTCCCCATGGGATGGGAAGGCTCAGCATTGGCTGCAGAGAGGGTAAAGTGAGGACATCAGTTGAGAAGCCAAGCTTAGAGGCATGAAGGACACCCCAGACATTGGGCATCTACCCCATCCATCTTCCCACTGTCTGACTGGGCCTGAGCCAGGAGTAGGAGACCTGAGACATTGGGATTCTATTCTCTTATCCCATCCACAAGCCCTGTTCTCAGCCCCCATCACTATTACCACCAGCTTCATCTCATGTACTCAGTTTTCCCTTTCCTCTGCTCAAAGGACAGGAACGAGATGCCTTCTTAGATTAGAGTCTTCCCACCCTGCTGACCTCAGCTCACTTCTCTCAGACCAGAAGCAAAGATTCTTTACCCATAGCCCTCCAAGCCTCCCAGAAATCATTGCTCCCAGTGGCAGGGCCAGAGACACACCTCAGCTTGACCCAGGTGATCATGTCATATGGGGCACAAAGAAGAAATTAAGTTACAGGGGGCCAAGGAACTTCTAGTCAATTGTTTTGCCCTGCCTTTTAAAGCAATTTTCTCAATTATGCTCTCTGTGCAGATTATACTTTCTTAGGTTCTAGAAAAAGAAATCTTGGGTTACTGAGATTGTTGCAAGAACCCAGGAATGCAGAGATATAAAAAGACAGGCCTGGGAGTCCCTGAGGAGCCAACTGAGCTTTTGTACCTAAGTCACTGGGTCATATCCGCAGGAGCTGGCATTGTCTTGCCCTGAGGTTACCCCACTGTGGAGACTGAGCTACTCTTGATGTTTGCTTCTTTGACTCCTGCAGTCTCCAGTTCACTCACCAGCTCCTCTCTGTATCTCTTCCATTCAAACTTCTAAGCGAGAATCTGACTGACTTGGCTAGTCACCATATGGGGCTGGTCAGTTCAGAAATTTTAAAAGCCAGACCACCACACAGGCCAATGGAAGGCTAGAGTTGGCTGCCCCTGGGTTCGAGGCCCACTCCTGGTCCATTAGTCATGGTGGGAGGGGTGAGATAGGTAGACTGTGACATGGAGATCCAGGCATAAGAAACCCTGTAAAGAGAGCTATGGTTGTGGGCAGGCAGAGCTGACACTCGCTGGTGGGGAAGGGCGGTATACCAGGCAGCCACCTGCCTTATCCCCTAGACACAGGGAAACAAGAAGGTGGACCAGGGGAGAGGTATGAATACAGTGACTGAGGCATTGGAATTTGAGGTGCTCAGAAACCAGGTCTATATGTGATTCCTTGCTTGACTTCAAAGCAGCTTGTACAGAGAAGGAACCAGAACTCCGCAGAGAGAATGTCTCTTCTGTGCTGAACATGCAGCCTGCAGAGATGGTCCAGAATGCATATGTCAGGGTGACAAAGCTTAGGTGAGCACACTCAGAATCTCACCCTTCCCCAGGCATGAGAGGGAAAGGGTGGGCTCCAGGCCAGAAAAGTCACAGGCAGAACTAGTAGCTTTGTTCCCAGCAAGCAGACCGTGATTTCTTCAGCCCCTTAGTACTACTTGAGGGAAGCATTCCAGGAAGCACACTGGTTCAGAAAGCTCCCTGGAAGAGCAAGATGGTCCACCTGCCTCTCTTTCTTTTGCATTGAGTGAGTAGATCTGGTCACTGTGATGTCATTCCCAAGCCCTTCCCTCCACAAGACCTGAGGCCAGATTTCAGTGGAACATGCTGACTCCTCTCAGAGAGATGTTGCTTCTATCCCATGGTTGTGTGTTGTCTCATTGTTCCCTAGAGGTAGAAATGGATGTGTGCTGAGCCATCCATGCTCTTATGCTGGGACCCCCTTGTCCAGGAGATGTGTTTATAATTCATCTGGGTGGGGAGAAAGTAGTGGGTCCCACAGAGTTGCTTCCTGAGACCTGCAATTGTCTGAGAGCCAAACAGAGGCAAACTGGGAACAACTATCTTTTGTCTCTGTCTCCCTATAAGGAGCCAGGGTCATTTGTCAAGTCTATAGTCCAGTCAATTGAAGGTACAAGGAATAGGAAAGGGTTCTTTTAGTGGCTGCCAGGCTTTGCAGGTCATCAAGGGGCCATTCTTTCTGGAGGCAGGAAAGGCATGACTCCATGAAACCCTGCCAGGCCTGGACACACAGGATCCCCCAGAAGCTGGTTTCTTTCTGAGAAGGGTTGAGGTGGTCTTGGGACACAATGGGTGTCTCTGACTTCATGCAATGGCACAAGGACAACTTCATCAGTATGTTGAGGGTATGCCTCTAATATCGAGGCCTTATAATTTGTATGAATAGATTCTTCTATCCAATCCCTCTCTTCCAAGATCATGGAGAGAATCTCTCTATCTTTCAAAACAAGTTTGGGAATGCAAGAATTAGCACCTCTACCTTTGAAACAGCTCACCTCATTATGGCCTGCCTCCTTGCCTCTGCCTATTTGTACCTCAGCAGTCTGAATCCAACATCATTACTCTTGGAATTATCAAGCCCCAGACAGATGGCAGTCAGCAGTGATGACAGGGTAAGTTCGAGTGGCTCTTGGAGGCCTTCTCAGGCAGTGGACAGACAATTTATATGAAAACATTGTGTTAAATACTTATTGATACTGAAGCTATTATTCAATTATTAATATTATTGGCATTGTTGTTGTTAACAATATGACAATATTTCTACCACAGAGCATTGACAGTAGGAATATCCTTCAAAGATTACGACCCCCTTGGAGACCAGCTCTCTTGCAGAAATATCTACTTTTAATTATACTAACACTTCTCCTCTAAGAGGGCAGAGAGGTTCCTCCAAAGAAAGGTAGATTACCTTCCCATAGGTCAAAGGCTTTTATTTTAAAAATGTAATACAAATGAATTTATGTCTAGGAATAAAATATGAATTTTAACATCAATGTATAAAGTATAATGGGTCTTATCTTCTGCCCCACCTTCCCACTACTAGCTCATGAACACGTCCCTTGTCTTCTGGCAAATTATATCCTAGATGGTAGCTTGACACAAAGCACTTTCAATCCGTGGGGTTTAGGATAGTGAAGATAGCCCTGGGCCAAGAATGAAGAAACTAGGTTAAAATCTGAATCTGCTCCTTATCAGCTTTGTGCCTTGGTAAACCCTTTGAAACTTTAATTTCTTCAAAAGATACATAACAGTCATTTTAGTCCATTTGGGCTGCTGTAACAGAATACCATAGACTTGGTGGCTTATAAATGACAAAAATTTATTTCTCATAGACTTGGAGGCTCAGAAGTCCTAGATCAACATGCTAGCTTATCTGATGTCTGCTAAGAATATGCTTTCTGATTCTTAGATGGCCATCTTCTCATTATGTCTTTACCTGGTGGAAGGGATGAGAGAGCTCTTCGGTCTCTTTTATAAGGCACTAATACCATTCATGAGGGCTCTGCCCTCATGACCTAATCATTTCCCAAAGGTCCTACCTCCTAATACTATTATAATGGGGATTTGATTTCAGCATATGAATTTGAGGGGATACATTCAGTCTCTAGCAGCAGTATTACCTGTTGGTAAAGAATTGTTGGGAGAACCAAATAAGGTAATGGACATACACTCCCGGGGCCCTGGGCATAGTAAGGGTTTAGTTAGTATTCGCTGAATCAGTGTTGAAGGAAAGCTGTCTGCACAAAGTAGGTAGGATTCTGGGGGAGGGTGGAATAAAATGTATTCTCAACAGGTTCAAGGCAGAGAATGAACAACTATACGCAATGTTTAGACCTAGCCAACCATGAACAAAGGGAAATCCAGTTAGAACCTTAGCCACAGGACTTGTCAAGCCCTAATATGTGGATTTTGTAAAAATCAACAATGTTCTTCCATGGATTCATTAAAACAAACAACCCCTCTTATTTATCAATGCTATTCACCCCAAGTGAAGATGACAACAATCAATTAAAAAAACAAATCAAGTTTAGAAAAAGCTTAACTCAAGACAGACGTGATTAATTTCCTCATCATTGATTGACATTAACTATATTAGCCAGCTTTGCTATGGCAACAAACAACTCCTAAAATCTTAGTGGCTTATAACCACAAGCATTTGTTTCTTCTTCACAGAGCATGTTGGCAGCTGCGAACGTGCTCCATGTTTCTTCTCATCCTGGGACTTAGTCTGAAAGGGCAGCCCCTAATTTGGGACCTGCTATTCTGACAGTAGAAGGAACTAAGCAAGAGAACTGAAGAGAACTGGCCAAATATGCCATACTTCTTATAGCCTCTGAACTGTCCAACATTCCATTGGTCCAAGTAAGTCACATGGTCAAGCCCGACAACGGCAGGATGGAGTCCACAGAAAGTCACAGGTAAATAGGCAAGAGATCATAATATGTCTTATGGAAAGGGAATAAATATCTGGAACAGTACAATCCACAGTGGTCACTGACCCTCTCCTTCCCCCGACACACTTCAAGTTATACAGCATTCTCATTTAGAAGATATTCTGTGCTCTTCTAATTTCATGTATCTGGTGCATTCGGTAGGGGACGAATCATAGTATGGACCATATCTTGGGGGACTTCTATGCAGCTGGGAGTCTCTCCCTCCAGAGAGTCTGCGTACTCATTCCTGTCATCTTCCCTCCTGGCTCCTTTCATGTCTGCCCTACCCTTCAGGACTCCCCTCCCTCTCAGACTGGGCTCACTGAGGTAACCCTTCTCATGACTGGGCAGCAGACACATATTACTTTGATGAGCTCATGAGACCCAGTGCCAAAGCTGGACCCTCCTCCACCCATGAAGCACCCACAGGCTCCTGGGCAGGGCCATCCAGCTCTACTCCAGGCATTCCTCCAGATCGGGGTCTGAAAAACAGAATTTCTGCTTCAGGTAATGCAGCCGCTCCTCTTTAAATAATGCATGCCATGCACCACACTGGACCAAGGACAAGTGGTTGAGAAACTGGGGAGCTTTTGTTTGATTTCAACATTTTGCTTTTAGACCCAGGTATTTGCTGCTATCAGGCATTTCAAAGAAAAGAAGACAATAAGGTATTCTGAGATGAGCAGGAAAGGTCAATTGTCCCTGAGGACTAAAGGGGCTGAAGTGGAAAAGGCAGGGCAGGGAGGACCCTCCCCATAGGTGCAAGGCTCTAAAGGGGGAACTGCAGCCGAGAGTGTTCCATGGGGATCTGGGGATACCTGAAACCCGAGTCAATGGATTTCCTGGGAGATGCTTACATGGAGGTTGATGACCGACACCTCCATACACATCAGTTAGTGGCAGGGGGAGAGCAAGATGCATGGAGAGCTGTGAAGTGGTAATTAGGAATATGAATCAGCAAAGGATTGTCATCAGTAGAGCAAAGGTCTTCGATGAGGGAAATTTGATTCCAACAAACAAGGACTAGTCAAGGCAAGGAATTAGCCCAACTAGAGTCAGATGGCAAAGGTAGGCTCCCCACCCAGGACTCCCCAGCCTTCTCCTTCCATAGAACCTCTCTATGAGGTCCCAACATGTATCACAGCTGATCCTGTCTTAACCACTTACCATCACACCTGGGGCTACTGCACACACATGCTTTGCTCTAACCAGGTGAGTTCTTCCCTCACCCCTGCAGAGCATAGGTTATTTCTCACCTTTGCTCACATCCACACACCCACCTGGAATCCTCTCTCTACTCCCCTCTGCCCAGCCAGACACTTGCCGTTCTTTGAGGGTCAGAGCATGTCCTACTGCTGTTGAACACTTAAGCCCACACTGATGTCTCCCTTCTCTCAATTCCTACAATTACCTCCACTAATGGCTAGTCACATAATCATTAATAAAAATAATAATATATAATTTCAAACATTTTCTCACTGGTCTTCAGGTTAGAGTACTCAGAGCTACAGGGTACTCCTGGGTGCCTCAGAGCCCACTCAGGGGGCAAGGAAAAGCTGAGTAGGTGGGTGGGCCTTTGCCCCCATCCCCTCCAAAAACAGCTGCTCAGCTATTATCTGTGTTTTACTTTAGAGTTTCATACAATATTTTTCTGTTTTAAAAGGATTACATTATTGATTTGGAAACCACACATTTTTTATTCCATCCTCACAGGATGCTTATGGAGCATGCAGGACTAGCTGTTATCATACACATTTTACAGCGGAGGGATCTGGGGCTCAGAGAGGCTAACTGTCTTGCCAAAGAAGGACGGGTACTCCCAGATTCTGTCTTTTGAGTCTGCCTCCAGCAGACTGACAACCATACTTGGTTGTTGCTTGTCTCTGACTTACTTGTTAATTTCTTTCAGGTGCAGAAACTATATTCTAACATTTATTGATTCTGCTTATTTCCTATTCGGAGCACTTTGTAGGCACACAGTAGGCATTTACTTATCTAGCCCTGATTGCAGGTCTGCCCTCGGCTTGCTGAAGATGCAAGGCCTGCCATCCTCTTCCCCTCCCTCTCTCTTAGGTAGCACGTGTCCGTAAGCTGAGTGATTTACACACTGTACTAGATACCTGGGTGTTTTATATAATCAAAGGGATATTTTCTGGTTCCCTTTCTCTTGCTGTTGACATGGTTACAAAATCTTATTATTAGCCCAGAGGATGGGGTAATAGGACACGACATTAGTATTGTCGTTGTTTTAAAGAGCTGCAGTTACCTCCTGGAGAATAATCTGTATGTTGTACTGATAATGCTGCTGCTGCATCAGATGCAGCCTCTGTTGTCTGCCTCCCTCACCACCTTTCTGCTGTTCTGCAAATGAGATATTCCCATCAGGAGAAGAGCTGCGGCGTCCTTCCTTCTTGGCCTCTCCTGGCCATACTTTGGGAATGTAGCACCATTCCTGCCATGGTGACCCCAGGAGGAGGCATGGAGAGGACTACTTTTAGGTAGAGGAAGGAGCAGAAGCAGTGGGCTGACTCACATAGGAAAAAAAAAAAAGACAAATCGAGGTAAAATTGTTTCCAAATTGAATGTTTTTCACTGTTTTCAGTGTGGTGTCTGCAGTGCTCCAAGCTGATTCCCTCTCGGGGGCTTCAGAAAAGCTGTAAATAGAATGAATTGCTTTTAGGGACATACTTTGCTTCTCAAGAAAATATATGCTAATGCATGTAGACTATCATTATTGGGGAGACCTATGTACTGACTCTTTTATGTCTATGAAGTAGCGGATTTCTGATTGCTAGCATTTTGCCAAATTCTATGTCATGCGTGGATTGAATATCTAGCAGGAAGAGGTGGATTCAGCCATGACTACATGCAGGGTCTCTTCTAGGCCAGGGTTGGAGGGGGGAGGGGGTCTTGGTTTGCCCAAGAGAAGTTTCTTATGAAAGAAAGCAGCAGAGAAAGCACATTTGTCTAAGGACCCAAATAAAAGCCAAGCCAGTGCACGCTCACCTGCAATTCTGGAACTTCAGGTGGTTTAGAGGCACAGGAGGCCCCCAAGGAGGGGAGGAGGTTGCCAACTTGCTTCAGCAGGGTGTGATGCTACACCCAGCCAGAGGGCAGCAGCGCCTTCTACATGCCCTAGGAACTGTTTCTTGCAACCATTCCAGGGCATTTGGGGAGAATGGCCTTCCCTTACCCCAGCCAGCCTCTTCTGCTTTTTCTTCTGCTGTGGGAAAGTGGGTTAAACAGCGCTGGGCTTTGCGAGGAACACAGCCAACAAATGAGATATCAAACGCAGCTTCCCGTGTAAGAGATCAGACTCTGGCGGGCACACACGCCGGCGCTCTGCTGGAGCTCCCGGGCTCTGCAGCCAGCTTCATTTAGGATTCATAAATACTTTTGCGCACTCCCGCACACACAGCCGCCAAAGGAATTTCTTTCTGTATCATCTGCATTCAAATGCAACAAAGTGAAAAATGTGGACATTAAAGAAGAAGAAGGAGGAAGAGGCTCTGGAGAAAGTCTGAGTCTCTGAGTGGTGGGTGTTTGGTAGCTGATGACTTGATGAAGGATTCTTTCATCTTTATGTTCCTACATAGAAGCCTCCCCCTGACTCCAGGTGATCTGGAGCCTGGTGGGTGAGTGCAGCCTATACTGGCTGGTGTGGAGTAATCTTGGTCAATGACACTAAATGCTAAATTGGGTGCCTGTCAGGTAGGCATCAACCTTAGATATGTGTTGGTCCTAAAATCCTTTCTTCGAGGCTTCAGGGGAGCTGGGACGTTCTGAGCTCCAAATTGGGCCTTAGTAATAAATTCAAATGCCTTTGGAAACCAGGCTGAGGAATCTAAATGTAAGCTGGCGATGTGATAACTGGAGCGTGGCCGCCCATGCTAAAGGGGGTGGCAGTTATTCAGTTCCAGCTGGTTATTGCCAAGTGGGAATTGTTGTCAAATCTCCTAATTTATGAAAAGAAACCAGAAATCCATGTTTTTTTTTTTAATACGAAATCTTCTGATTTTCAAACGATAACAGCTAATTTAAAAAATTAAATATTGTGCTGGCCAAACAATATAATTCCAGCAGGTTACACCCTGTATCAATTATACCCTAAACACCCTAGTCTATCAAACATTTTCCTTTTCTGATTATTTTAAGTCCTTATGATCTGTGCCCCATAACTTGCCAGGTTTGATTTTTCTGACTTGTTTCCTCGCTTTGCACTGTTTGCTCAGTAAGACTATATGCATTTCAAGGGCAAAAGCATGTCTTTTTTTTCCCCCAATAGTTCCCAGCTGACAGTAGATTCTCATCAAATTAGGTTAAGTTATAATCTACCCCATTCCATCGATTCAAAGAATCTTGCATAAATACATGCTACCAAAAAATAAATACATACATAATATACATAAACAAATAGTCAAGGTTATCAGGGTAAGTGCTTGGACTTGACCTGTTGACTCTGTGCCTCAAATGTATGGTACTTGTGTGAGTTTCCCCAGAATAACATCCAAATGTCTTCCTTAGATTATATGCAGACTCCAGAGATATGAGAAGGTACCTGGCATATGGGAAAAGCTCACAAATTGTTTGAGGAGTGAAGGAAGGGCAAAGCCAAGTGAAATGGCCTTGGAGAAGGAGGCCTATGAACCATGAGGCCAAGAGATCAGAATGTAAGATCCAAGCTCAACCTAAAGCTGGGAGCCTGAATAATGAATGTTATCCTCTCTATAGAGCCTCTTTTGGTTGTAAGTGACAGAAATATAATTTCAACTGACTTAGGCAAAAAGAGGCACGTACTGGAAAGATATTGACATCATATTCTTCCAAGCCATGAAGAAGGGATTCGTTTGGACCCACAGGAAAATGTGAACGTGATATATTGTCACAACTCTCTCTCTGTATTTCATCTCTTCTTTGAGTGCCAGCTTTATTTTCTCCCTTAGCATTCAGGCTTCCAGCACACATTAGGGAACAGACCAACCAACGATCACTGTGCCTCACATCTAATCGCTTCCACCCCTGGGAGAACTGCTTCATACTTTTCCTCTTAGCAAGATTAAAACCCCTGGAGAAGGGCCCTCAGAGCCTCACTGGGGTTTTGATTCCCTCCTCAGGGCCATCCCAATCAACCATGACAGCCACAAGAGATGATTATCATGAATCACCTGGCTTTGGTCAAATTCCCACGCATGGAGTCACAACATGGCCACTTTTATTCAAATCACAAGGTTTGCTTTGGAGGAGAAAGTTTTCCCAGAAGATGGGAACTCTGTTTCTAGAAGAAGGAAGGGTGCTGGCAGATTAAACAACACCCCCTAGAGTTTATAGATCACTTGGCTACTAGTGGCTCCTTTATATATCATCTCGTTTTTTTGTCCCTCGGAAAATCTGTGAAGAGTGTAGGGTATTTATAGCTGTTTTCATTTCACTGATGGGAAAAATGAAGTTCAGAAAGATAAAGTAACTTAACTAAAGTCACATGGTTTCTAAATGACCAATCCAGGCCTCAAGTCATTTATTTTTTCTTCAATACCAATGCTCTTTTCCTTACAGTGGAGGTGAATGTGAAGGTGTGAGCTTTTCAGAAAAAAAAAAAAAATCCCTCATTGCAAGGTTATGCTTTCTTGAATTATATAAAGCCTTGGCTGGTAGATCGCCAGCTTGGCTGCTGCTCCTCAGCCCGTCTTGGGAGTTTGTTGAGATCCTCTAACATACATGCACCTGACTGCACTAGCCATCTCTGTATGGTTTAGGAATTTTGTTTTCTACCTAAAGTCACAACCTCAAACTCAAGCCTCATACTTATCCAATTCTTATTTGTCTAATTTGGGGGATATTTAGAGGTATTATAAAATGCCTGGAGTCCTCTGGTTCAGAAGCACTATCTCCCATAGGGAAAGAGGAAGTGGGAAAAGGGAGAAAATCCATCCAGGAGCTATGGTGCTGACAAGAAAAAATGACCATTTCCATTTATGCAGTTGGGAGCAGCTCCAATCACCACTGGTGGGTGGCACAAACCTACAGTAAATACTAAGACCATGGCAGCAGGGTATGTGGCATCTTCCATCCAAAGATGATGAAAGAAAGAGACCTCAGCTGTATCACAACTAGGCTTGTCAAGTCTCATGGCCCCTCCTACTTTGAAGACAAATCATGAATATGCATCTTTCATCCTGTATGTTGATGCCCAGAGAAGAACTATATTGAATTGATTTGAGTTGGATCATCCAGGCCCTGTGTCCAAGTTGCCTTGCTTGAGTGTAGTCAGTGCAGAATAATAGAAAGAAAGAATTTATCTCGACACCAGAATTCTATTGCTGTCAAAGGCATCAATAATCTATTAAAGATGTGGGATAATATAACACTAATTATCAATTGTGGGAACCCATCACAAGGAGAAAGCAAGTAAGGTTTCGATTTTCCTTTCTGCATGAACCCTACCTCTGCTTCCCACAACGATTTGCTGTTCCCTGGGTTTGGCCTTATGAATAATTCAGTGATCCGTGTGGCAGAAAAACATTTAGAAAACTTTTTTTGCCTTCTCCAGGAGGCTGGGGCAAAGGTGGCTTACAGCTATTCATCCATGCAAGGAAAGCTATCTTTGCTGCTGCCTGCTGGAAGAGATGGGGGGCCATGGCCTCTCTCATTCCCATTTGGTGACTAGCCTAAGGGTGACATAATGAATTGCTGTGACCCAGTCAGAGAAGAAAATACAGGCCGGATGAAATAAATTGATGCCACCCCCATCTTTTCAGCAGCCTTGGTGGTGAGGAGCTCCTCCTGCCTTGGAGGCTTTGCTTTCTCAGAAGGAAACAGTAGTGCTATGTTTCAGACAAAGGTAAAGGAATGAGTTCTCTGGGGTGTTATGGGGAAAACTAATTGAACTGGATGGTCCCAATTTTACCTTTTCAATCATCCTGAAAATTTAACGAGCATCTACTATCATCAAGGCACAGTACCAGTTCCTAAGAATGTAATGAGAAACACTTTCGAAACCCTCTGAGTGTACAATTCTGCTTTGCCTTTCTGATGCCTGAGTTGTTGGAACCATTTATTCTTTTTATTTATTCATCAGAAAGATATTTCTTGAGCACTAACTGTGAGTCTGGGCCTACACTAGATGTTGGGACTATAGCCGTAAATGAGACAAGATTTCTATTGAGGAAGTCAAACAATAGAATAATATATAAGATAAATGCACAAGGTAGTTACAGATCAAAATAAATGTTCTGAAGGAAAGAATGGATAATATAACAGAAAGTGACTGGGGTATGGGATAACTTCAGATAAAAATATCACATCCAAGAGGTGATATTTGAGCTGAAATTATGGATTATAAGAAACCAGTCATGCCAAGAGATAAATAGGAAGAGTATTGGCAGTAGTGGTGTGCTGGTAAATGTTTTACAGTGGCTCTCTGGGGGAAATGAAAGCCCCAATTTGTAGTGTTTGCCAGTTTCCATGGTGTAAATATGGCCACATTGCCAATTTCAAGCTGCCAAGATGATATTGCTGAATGTAGAACTGGGAAGAGATATGTATGATGAATTCTTGCTAGCCTAAGTGAGCTGTCTCCAGCACACCGCTGGTTCTCAGTTATCTAACCATATCAAGGGGCAAGTAGGGACTGGTTCCTGGTCAATGTTAAGGGATCAGACAACCAAACTTATGGGACTAGAGAGACATCTCTGGGGCTATAGGCTGAGGATCCCACTGCATTTGATCTTTCTTGATCCCATTTTAAAATTAAATATTCCCATACCATCAACATAAATATTTTCTACCTAATTTAATAAATGCAAATTAATGTGTTTGTATATGTGTACATATGGATGGATAAGGTATGGTGTTGGGAGTACAAAAATTAGAAATGCAGAGCCCCTGCCCTTATGGTACTTATAGAATGATAGAGAAAAGGGAAACAGGGAAAGAAAACTAACATTTATTAAACATTTATCATTAACATTAATTACAGAGGCCAGGAGCGGGTAAACAAGGGAAGATTGCACATGTTTGCTGTGATATTAAGAATGAATTTTTATGGTTTTATGTGATTCAGAATTTTCCAGAAGGACAGAATATCTGGGCCAGATGGACCAGATGGGTGGGTTTTTTTTTGGTTCAGGCCAAGAAAATGTCATCTGATAAAAACTGGTCTCATTACTCTTTTGGTGAACACGTTGTTTATCCATCAAGGAGGCTTTGAGAGGGACCCAAGGGGAGTAGCTTGTGGAGTTTATTCATAGACACCTTCGAGAATCAAGAATGTAGAACCCAGAGATGGGTCACATCAGGGAATTGTCAATTCATAAAATGCCTTAACAATACCCAAGGGCCTATGCCTTCTACTTGAATGCAGATGCTGTAATTACAACATGAAGTTTATATAAAAGGGATTGTTCTCTTTGACTGGCATTTTGGGGGAGATCCCTGATGGTAAGTGTACTCCTTTGCAGGGCTGGTCGATAATCATTCAGTGTCCGGCTTTTTCAAATTGCTTTTTTGGGGGCTCTACAAAGATGTATTGATTTGGAAAACCAGATGGAGAAAACTAGCAGAGTTGCAAACTTGAGACCAAAGCTCAGGAGAGAAGTATGAGATGGTTATTTAGTCTCTTGGGAGAGAAATTACTCCATTTTTAAATGAAGAAATAACAGCAAAAAAGGGAAGAACACTTATAAGAATGTTGCTGTTAAGAGCAAGAAAAGGATCCAAAGAGGGAACTAGATAGCAGATGTTAATTTCCTATGAAGAGAACACCATAGAAAAAAGAGTTTCATGAAGAACATGATGAGAAAATTCGAATATAGCCAATTGGAAGATTGAGAACTGAGAAAAAGCCATTGAAATGAGTGATCAAGATGTCATCAGTCATCTTTGTGATAGCAGTTTCAGTGACACTAATACCTGTATATAGTGCTTCTCCACATGTGCGTGCGTGTGTGTGTATGTGTGTGTGTGTGTGTGTGTGTGTGTGTGTGTGTGTGTGTGTGTGTGTGTAATGGGGAGAGTCTTCCTTATCTATTAGATCATTTGATATTTATAATAAACGATATGAAGAAAGTGAGGTTCAGATACTAAATGGCTGATTCAAGAACTGAGCACAGGTCTTCTGACTCTAAATCTCATTCTCTCTCTGTTCTGTTACACAGCATCTCTCAGGAGAGCTCCTTGAGACCAAAACTGAACTGCAAGGAAGTGCAAGAATGTGGTCAAGGTCAAGGGCACTGACATTAAAGCACTCTCTTTAAAAGTTTGGGAGGTGAAGAGAAGCTGAGTAGTAATGAGAGGGATTTTTTTTTGTTCTAGGATAAAAACAATTTTAAATGTTTTGAATCAGTAATGAAAAAATTAGGTATGAAAAGGGAAGGAGCAATGTCCTGAAGGAGAAGGGAAATGGGATCAAGAACACATGTAAAGGGAAACATCATGGCATATAACTTTGAGAATAAAAGGCAGAAGAAATTCTGAACTGGAGAAAAAAGAATTTGAGGAAGATTCCATTGTTGAATGGGGACATAGTGAGATCATCTTTAAGGCTAAGAGAGGGCACCTGTAGAATTGGGAATCTGAGAAGAAAAAGAAAGGGAGAAGAAAAGCTGCTGTGGGTGTCTTCTTCAAGACTTCCTGACACCCTCTCATATTCCATTCATGTCTCCTGGGATTAGGGAGGGCCCAGAGACTTCTTTACCCAGAATAGCAACTTTCTGGCATTGGCAATCCTTCTTGGGGTGACCATGGTACAACATAAACAGCCCTGGGCTTAGACACCAAACACTTATAGTTCCGGCCTTGAGAGTTCTCCTCAGCTTTATGTCCAGGAACTCCAACTGCTGGACATTATATCTGCAAGTCACATTGTTTTCTCAAACTCACTGGGACCATAATAAAATGCAGAATTTCAAGTGTTGGAAAAATTATTTGGTCTAATCCTAGAATTACTATTATACCAATTGCACCAATTGTTCTTTTTGATTGTTTTCTGTGATAAAGAACTCATTACTTCTTTAGGCAACCTGTTCCCAATTGATATAAAATTTTCTAATTAATATTAGGCATGTCTAATTGGCATAGAATTCTTCTTTATTTGTCTTAGATCTGACTTCTGGGGACTACAGAACACAGAAATAAGTTGGCCAATTCCTGTTCCCCTGGGAGTGGTTATCAAATATTTGAAAAGAGTCATTATGTCTTCCATTTTCTATGCTTCAAGGAAAACAAATCAAATTCTTCCTATTATTTCCAAGCTTCTGACAGTCATATCCATTTTCCCCTGGACACACTCCATGATGCTGTTGACTGTAGGCATGCCTCTACTGAGCCCACATTCTGACTCTTTACCATTTTGCCTGAGGCTCTGATCCCCTGGAACCCGACCAGAGTCTCTTGCCCTCCATTTCTCTTCTCTCAGGTTCATTCTGAATGCTGCTATCAGACTAACCATCCTAAAACATGATCTTTTACAAGTCACTCCCCTTGTCAGAAAAACTGTAGTGGTTCTCCATTTACTGTGAAATGAAGTCCAAATCTGGCATTAAATACCTTTCCAAATGAGACATTTCAGTATTCCTCGAAGCTCTTCTCTCTTCTATTCACTTCTAACCAGGTTAATCATTCATCTTTTCATTTATTCACCTATTTGTTCATTAAATGAATAATTATTGATGCCAACTATATGCTAGGCACCATGACTGGTTGTGGGAATAAAAGTATTAAATTGGGACTTGAAGGGTAGGAAGAAGTGTGCATGGTTAGTTAAGAAAGACAAAATATTAGAAGCAGAAGAAACAGCACCTGAAAGACTATGTTCTAGAAACTTCAAGTTGTCTAACATTTCAGTAGAGTATGGGTATGTGGGAAAAGTGGGAGAAAGCAGTGGTAGTAGACAAAGAAGTAGACAAGGACATAACCAAGAAATGCTTTTATATTTTAAGGAATTAGAATTTTTGCTCTGTGAGGTGTGGGGAACCACTGAATGACTTTAAACTAAATAACGACATGACTGGCTTTGCCTTAGGAAAAACAAGTAAAAATGGTGTTCTTGTGTGATTATGGTTGGGTATGGTGTTAAAGAAGTAAATGATCAAAATTAGGATGCTAGTTAGGACAGTGGTTCTCAACCCTAGCTACATGCCACACATTAGAGTTACCTGTGGAATTAAGAAAAAATTATAATAGTGCTGAGACCATAATCTCAAGATTCTGATTAAATGTGTCTGGGGCTGAGGCCTACCTAGGCTTCCAAAAGTCTTTTTTTTTAATAATTTTTTTTATTTTTTAATTACAGTTGGCATACAATATTATATTAGTTTCAGGGTACAACACAGTGATTTGACATTTACGTAGCTTATGAAGTGATCACCCTAGTACCCATCTGACACCATCCATCATTATTCAATATTATTGACTATATTTTTTATGCTTTACTTTACATCCCCAGACTATTTTATAACTACCAATTTATACTTAACACCTTTCCCTTTATCTCCCATCTCTACAACCCTCCTCCCATCTGGTAGCTATCAGAATGTTCTCTGTATCTATAAGTTTGTTTCTGTTTTGTTTATTTGTTTATTTTATCCTTTAAGTTCCATATGTAAATGAAATCATATGGCATTTGTTTTCTTCTGTCTTACTCCACTCAGCACAATACCCTCTAGGTCCATCTATACTGTTGCAGATGGCAGCATTTAATTCTTTTTTTCTGGCTGAGTGATATTCCATTGTACCATCTCTTATTTTTTTCATTCATTTATTGATGGACTCCCAGGTGGCTGCCGTATCTTGACTATTGTAAATAATGCTGCAATGAACATATGGATTCACATGTCCCTTTGAAGTAGTGTTTTGGGTTTCTTTAGATAAATATCCAGAAGCGGGATTATAGCTTTTGTTTTAAAGTCTATTTTGTCTAGTATAGATATTGCTATCTTAGCTTGATTTGTTTCCATTTTCATGAAATATCTTTTTACATCCTTTTACTTTCAGTCTGTGTGTGTCTTTTGATCTTAAGTGAGTCTCTTACAGGCAGCATATGTAAGGGTCTTGTTTTCTTACCCATTTAGCCACCCTATCTTTTGATTAAAGCTTTTAATCCATTTATATTTAAAGTAATTGTTGATAGATATGAAGTTATTACCATTTTATTATTCATATTTCTTCTTCGTCTTCTTCTCCTCCTTCTCCTTCTCCTTCTTCAAGAAGTCCTTCTAACATTTCTTGTAATACTGGTTTGGTTCCTTTAGTTTTTTCTTATCTGAGAAGCTCTTTATCTGCCCTTTGATTCTAATTGATAGCTTTGCTGGGTAGGGTAATTTTGATTGTAGGTTCTTACTTTTCATCACTTTGAATATTTCATGCCAATCCCTTCTGGCTTGCAAAGTTTCTGTTGAGAAATCAGGTGAGAGTCTTATGGAAGCCCCCCCTGGAGGTAACTAACTGCTTTTCTCATGCAGCTTTTAAGATTCTTTGTCTTTAACCTTTGGCATTTTAATTATGATGTGTCTTAGCGTGGGCCTCTTTAGGTTCATCTTGTTTGGGACTCTCTGTGTTTCCTGGGGTTATATGTCTATTTCCTTCACCAGGTTAGGAAAATTTTCTGTCATTATTTTGTGAAATAGGTTTTCAGTTCCTGACTCCCTCTACTCTCCTCCTGTTACCTCTGTGATGTGAAATTTGGTACACTTAATGTTGTTTCAGAGGCCCATTAAATTATCCTCATTTTTTTTTTTTGGATTCTTTTTTGTTATTACTGTTCTAATTGGGTGTTTTCTGCTACCTTATCTTTTAAATTGCTGATTTAATCCTCTACTTCATCTAATCCTCTGTTAATTTCCTCCAATGTATTCTTCACTTCAGTTGTTGTATTCTTCATCTGTGACTTTTTAAAAATGTATCCTATCTCCTTTTTTATATTTCCTATCTCTTTGTTAAAGTCCGCACTGGGTTCTTTTACTCTTCCCTTAAGTTCACTGAGCGTCCTCATAAGCAGTGTTTTGAACTCTGCATCTGGTAGATTGTTTGTCTCCATTTTGTTTAGTTCTTTTTCTGGAGCTTTGTTCTTTGTCTCCACATTTTGGCTATCTCCCTATGTTTGTGTCTATGTATTAGGCAGGGCTCCTATGTTTCCTGGTCTTAGTATAG
>NW_011888891.1:57918-60820 GCF_000151845.1 Pteropus vampyrus | reverse complement strand
TTTAATCCATTTATATTTAAAGTAATTGTTGATAGATATGAAGTTATTACCATTTTATTATTCATATTTCTTCTTCGTCTTCTTCTCCTCCTTCTCCTTCTCCTTCTTCAAGAAGTCCTTCTAACATTTCTTGTAATACTGGTTTGGTTCCTTTAGTTTTTTCTTATCTGAGAAGCTCTTTATCTGCCCTTTGATTCTAATTGATAGCTTTGCTGGGTAGGGTAATTTTGATTGTAGGTTCTTACTTTTCATCACTTTGAATATTTCATGCCAATCCCTTCTGGCTTGCAAAGTTTCTGTTGAGAAATCAGGTGAGAGTCTTATGGAAGCCCCCCCTGGAGGTAACTAACTGCTTTTCTCATGCAGCTTTTAAGATTCTTTGTCTTTAACCTTTGGCATTTTAATTATGATGTGTCTTAGCGTGGGCCTCTTTAGGTTCATCTTGTTTGGGACTCTCTGTGTTTCCTGGGGTTATATGTCTATTTCCTTCACCAGGTTAGGAAAATTTTCTGTCATTATTTTGTGAAATAGGTTTTCAGTTCCTGACTCCCTCTACTCTCCTCCTGTTACCTCTGTGATGTGAAATTTGGTACACTTAATGTTGTTTCAGAGGCCCATTAAATTATCCTCATTTTTTTTTTTTGGATTCTTTTTTGTTATTACTGTTCTAATTGGGTGTTTTCTGCTACCTTATCTTTTAAATTGCTGATTTAATCCTCTACTTCATCTAATCCTCTGTTAATTTCCTCCAATGTATTCTTCACTTCAGTTGTTGTATTCTTCATCTGTGACTTTTTAAAAATGTATCCTATCTCCTTTTTTATATTTCCTATCTCTTTGTTAAAGTCCGCACTGGGTTCTTTTACTCTTCCCTTAAGTTCACTGAGCGTCCTCATAAGCAGTGTTTTGAACTCTGCATCTGGTAGATTGTTTGTCTCCATTTTGTTTAGTTCTTTTTCTGGAGCTTTGTTCTTTGTCTCCACATTTTGGCTATCTCCCTATGTTTGTGTCTATGTATTAGGCAGGGCTCCTATGTTTCCTGGTCTTAGTATAGTGGCCTTATGTAATAGGACACCTATGGGGCCTAGTGGCACAGTCTTCCCTGGTCACCTGATCTAGGTGCTCCAGGTATGTGCCTTGTATGGGTTATGTGGGGCTTCTTGTTGTAGTTGAGCCTTGATTGTTGTTTGCACATCAGTGGGAGGGATTGACCCTCGGGCTGACTGGTTGTGAGGACTGGCCAGTGGGAAGCTGACCTATGGAACAGGATTCATTTTAGCAGGGCTCTGGTGCCTGCCCAGTCTTCCCTTTGAATGTGTTGTCCTATAATGCAGCTTGAGGTGGTGTTATCGACAAGATCAGAAACCAGACACCAGGCATGTTGGCCCTGGGACCTCCTGGGAAGAGTTCCTCTGAAGGCTATGTTCAGCCATAGCCTGTGCCCTGCCCAGAGTCACCTGGCAAGAGTCACCAAGCAATCCACAGATGGCTGCCACTCACATTAGACTTAGCAATGCCTTGAGAGGCCAAGCCACAAACCAAGGCCAGCTGCTACTAGTGCTAGGCTTGAGGCTGGTCAGCAAGAGGTACAGGGCATGCCAAGGGCAGATGCTGCTTGTTTGGGGTTTGTGAACTTTGGGAGATTTTTGAAAAGTTTGCAGCATGAGCCAAGACAGGCCGTTGTATGGAAAAGCCAATCGAGACACCTAGAGTGGACCCACAAGTTGGGTGGGGTGGGCTTTTAGGGAATTGCCAGGGCAGGATGACCGGTGTTAACCAGGTTGATGGAGATTCAGATATGGCAGCCACCTGTGTATGCATGCTGAGAGGATGGAGGGCCCAACAAAAGAACAATGTATTCTGCCAGCACCTCTGTCTGGGAGAAAGCTGCTTCTCCGGCCATTGTCCTCAAGCCAGACAATCCAATTCCTCCCCATCTGTCCCCGGTGCCTTTCAAACTGTTGCCCCAGAGCTGGAGCTCAGAGTTACTGAGTCTGTCAGCCAGTAATTCTGTGCATGGACTCTTTAAGAAAAACTCCTGGGACTCCAGCAGCCCTCATCCCACTCAGCCACAATCTCTGCTGGTTTTCACAGCCAGAAGTTATGGGGACTTTTTTTCCTGGCATTGGAACCATGGGCTGGGAAGCCTATTGTGGGGTTGGAATGCTTCGCTTCTCTGGGGCATTTCTACAGCCTAGATATTTCTCCTGATTCTCAACTGCCACACGCAGGTGTGGGACCAGCCCATTTGCATCTCCACCCCTCCTACCAGTCTCAAAGTGGCCTCTTCTGTATGTCTCCAGCTATAAGACTTCTGCTCAGCTAGACTTCAAGTGACTCCCAATAATGGTTGTTCTGTAGTTTAGTTGTAATTGTGTTATGGTTGTGAGAGGAGACAAGCACAGCCCCTTACCTATTCTGCCATCTTGACTGGAATTCTCCAACCCTATAGGTCTTAAATGCTTTTCAAGTGATAATAATATACAGCATGGGTTGCAAAGCACTGAATTAGGACACTAGTGCTCTGAAATAAATTTTCTTTTAATTCAATTTTCTGTTTTGCCTTGGGAACCACTCCAGCTCTACTTCCAAACACTTTATTTGGCTCAGTTCATCCTGGGTTGCCAGTTCTTCACTTTAGACTCATTTTTTCTTGTTTTCCTTGCTCAAGAACTTTTGGACCTTGTTTTGCTTCTCAATCTGGCCTCACTCAAAAGTCAAATAATGGGTGCCCTTTTGTTTCCTACCTTGCTGCTGTGAGACAGCCCTGACTACTCCCACCACCAAAACCCCAACTCAGGACCCTAAGCCTTCTTGGCAGAAGAGAATAGACAAAAAAGAGCCATGCTGGAAATTATAAATACCTGAATCAGTGCAGAGGCTGTGAAGAAAGTGATGAGTT
>NW_011888891.1:54861-56988 GCF_000151845.1 Pteropus vampyrus | reverse complement strand
AAAAAATTATTTTTCTTGTTTGATTCATTGATTTCAAGATGGGAGTGCCTTGAGACATTTACAGATCAAGGGAAAGGAGGCAGAAAAGAAAACGAAGTTGATTTTGAGGAAATAACAAAAGGAGAAAAGGTCCAAAGGAGATGGTAATGATACATCTTGAACAGAACAGTTCGTTCACACCTGCTGGCCTCCATATTCTTTGTGAAGTAGAAAGCAAAAGGTCAGGATAATATGACAGAAAATAAGACTGGCTTAGAATATCTTCTGAGGGAGTACTGGGCATAAGTGTCCAAGAACCAAAAGGAAAGTTTGCTAAACAAAACTAAAGGTCCAACCCATTTTGGAAACTCCAGTCTGCATGGCTGTATGATTTTCTTTAGCTCTCTCTAGTCTTACAGATTCTCTTACAGAGAATGAAGATTTCAGACTGGATGTGTAAAGTCTACAGCATAAGAAACAGAAGCAAAAACGTTGAGATTGCAAGTGAATAATTCAAGGATCAGCTATGGTTTTTAAAAATGTATAAGGAAAGAATGAATTAAAAGGTAGTTGATAGAATAAAGAAAATGGGTGATTTAGGGACTAGAGACATCAATGGGATTGAAATACACATACAATGGGAATTAGAAAGTGAAAGAGCTGGAACAATGGCTTTGGAAGAGTAGGGGACACTAGATATCAGGTGTTCATACTAAGGGATGAGCTAGGTGATAAGATGGAGGTCGGATGTGGTCATATAGGAGTGGAAGCATTATTCTCTGGGATTTGGGAGGTCAAGAAACTTAAAAGCTATTGTGTTGGATCAACTCTTAAGGACTGAAATATCCCAGTAGGGAAGAATGCAAGAGAAGACTAACAAGTGCCTATGGAAGTGTGGTTATATATTGGGGCGTCTCTGGGGTCTGTGTAGAATTACAGCCCTTTAAGATTTCAATCCAGCTCACCTCTTTTTCTTCTTTCTCACACTGGGTTACACTCCGCTTCCCTTGACTTTTTAACTCAGGCCATACACTTTTTTTGCTTGGGGCTCCTTCTCCCCAAATCTGGCTACAAAGTGAGACTTGGTTTTCTCAGTTCTCGCTCCCCTGCTACTCCTGGAGACAAGCCTGTAAGCTCTTTTGGTTTTGAGAGCTTTACTACTGATCGTTGTCAGCAAACAAGTGGAAGTGACAGGTATCAAATGTAGGAAGCTGTGCAGTTTCCAGAATCTTACACCATTCTCTGGGGTATGGTCTCTGGGGTATGTTTCCTGACTCCTTTCCAGGAGGCATAACGAAAGCTGCATGAAACTTACTTTCTTCTTGTATTCCTAACAGTGGACTCAACAAACTAAATCCCTTAGACTGCCCTTCCCCTCCCTCTGAGGCAGGCCAATCTCTTCCTATTTTATGTTATGAAATATGAAAACAGAGAAATTCCCTAAATATAATAGGCACATATCTTCCCACAACTGAAATTAAATGGAAATTAACATGTTGCCATATTTGTTTCAGACCTCTATTTTTTAAAAGAAATAAAACATTACAGATACCGGTAATGCCCACCTGCATCGTTGCCTCATCTCTTCACCCCATAAGTATCCACTAACCTGAAGTCTGTGTAATTTCCATTCATGTTTTATGGTTTTATTATTTACATGTTTGTCTACAAATAATACATATACTTTTCCAACTGTTTTTTTTAACTCAGTTTTATGTTTTTGAGATATATTCACCTTGAATCTAGTCCATTTATTGTAATTATTTTACAGTATTTCACTTTACTAATAAATCACAGTGTATTAGTCCCTGATGAAGAATAGTTTATTTCCATTTGTTCACCATCATGAGCAGCAATGCAATGAGAATTCTTACACATTTCCTGCACACATTTAAAATTGCTAAACATACTTGTGTCTAATGTGTTTACAGGATACACACTATAAGGGATGTTTCCATATTTTATGTATGGTAAGGGTACATTGAGCCTTTTTTAGAAACTGACAAATTACTTTCCAAGGTGTTTGTACCATTTGATGTTTCTCCCAGAAGTATATGTGAGTTCCTGTTGCTCCATTCCTTACCAACACTTGGTATTGTGGTTTTAATTTTAGTCATTTTAATCAGTGTAAGAATATTTCATAGGGTG
>NW_011888891.1:52957-53266 GCF_000151845.1 Pteropus vampyrus | reverse complement strand
CTATCAACTACTAATTTGTACTTCTTTAACCCTTCCCCCATTCTTCCAGCTCCCCAACCCCCACCCTTCTGTCACCAGATTGTCCTCTATATTTGTGAGTCTGTTTTTGATTAGTTTGCTCTTTTTGTTCCTTAGATTACACATATAAGCGAAATCATGTGGTATTTATCTTTCTCTGTCTGACTTTTTTCACTCAATATAATAATCTCTAGGCCCATCCATGTCGTTGCAAATGGTAGGATTTCATTTTTTAATGGCTGAGTAATATTCCATTGTATATATGAACCATAACTTCTTTATCCAATTGTC
>NW_011888891.1:51915-52907 GCF_000151845.1 Pteropus vampyrus | reverse complement strand
TTTTAATTTGCCTTTCTCTGATGACTATTGATGTTGAACATCAGTTCAAGTGGTTCCTGCCATTGAAACATATTCTCTGTGAAGTGTCAGTTAAAAATTTTTGCCAACTTTTATTGGGTTCTTGTCTTCTTATTAAGCTGCTGTAAGTTCTTCCCATATTCTAGATTAAAATTCTTTGTAAAATACAACTATTGAGAATATTTTCTTCTAATCTGAGGCTTACCTTATAGTTTTCCTAATGGTGTACTTTGAAAAGCAGTTTTTAATATTAAATTAGCAAATTTTCCTTAAGGGTTCATTCTTTTTCCGTTTTATGTAAGAAATCTTTGCCTTCTTTATAGTCATAAAGATTTTTTCCTACATTTTCTTTTAAAAGATTCATGATTTTATCTTCTATGCTTAGGTCTGTGATCTATATTGAGTTAATTATTGTGTATGTCTTAAGGTAAGGGTCAAGGTTTACTTTTTTCCCTATAGATATCTAGTTATTCCAGCATCATTTATTGAAAAGGTTTTTATTTCCCCATTGATATTCCTTATCACCTTTATTGAAAACCAATTTACCTTATATACAAAGGTCTGTTCCTGGACTCTATTCTGTTTCATTGACCCTATAAATCTGTCCTTATATGAATAACTGTATTACTATAGCATTATAGTAAATCTGGAAATAAGGTAATATAAGTCTTTTAACTGTTCATATTTTTTAAAAATATTTTGGCTAGCCCAGCTTCATTGCATTTCCGTATATATTTTAGAATTGGTTTGCCAATTTCTATACAAAGAAGTCTGCTAGGAATCGCTTAGATCTATAGATTACATTGAGAGAATTGACATCTTAACAGTATTGAATCTTCTGATTCATGAACATAATATGTCATGACATTTTTTGGGTCTTCTATAATTTCAGCAATATTTCATAGTTTTTAGGGTACTGATCTTGCACATATTATTAAATTTATCCTTATGTATTTTCATATTTTGATATAATT
>NW_011888891.1:44537-49140 GCF_000151845.1 Pteropus vampyrus | reverse complement strand
TTGAGATATATTATCAACTCTTCTTCAAATTTCTTAAATATTTTGTGTGAAATTGATATTCTTCTTAAATGTTTGGTAGAAGGAAGCCAATGAAGCCACCTAGTAATGGAGTTTTCTTTTAACGGCATTTTTAACTACAAGTTTAGTTAATTTCATAAACATAGAGCTAGTCGCATTCTCTATTTCATCTTGAATGAGCATTGGTAGTTCTTTCATCTGATTTTTTTTTTCATTTTGTTTAAGTCATAAAATTTATTAGCATAAAGTTATTCATAGTGTATCCTTATTATTTTAATATATGTAATATACTTCATTCCCAATATTGTTAATTTTTACCCATTCCCTTTTTTGTCTATTCAATCTGACTGGAAGTACAAAAATTTGGCGGGGAGGGGGTCTTATAAAAGTACCCACTTTGGTTTTATCGATTTTTTCTATTATTGTTTTATTTTCTATTTTATTGATTTCTGTTCTGACCTTTATTATTTTTCTTCTTTGTATGAGTCTAATTTGCTCTTATTTTTTTCTAGTTTCTTACAGAGGAAGTTGGATCATTGATTTGAGAACTTCTTCTTCTCTAATATAGGCATTTAGCACTGTAAATTTCCTTTAAGTGCTGCTTTAGCTGCATCCCACAAATTTTAGTATGTTGTTTTCATTTTCATTCAGTTTAAAATACTTTGTAATTCTTCTTTTGATTTTTTTCTTTTGACCCATGGGTTATTTAGACGAATGTTATTTAGTTTCCAAATATTTGGAAACTTTCCAGGTCTAGTTTTTACAGATCTATCGTTTTCTATTATAATAATTCTTTGGACAGAGAACATATTTTGTATGTTTTGAATTCTTTTAAGTGTATGAGACCTTTTATGGCCTAGAATATAGTTTATCTTGTGAACTATCCTTTGTGCCTTCAAAAAAATTTGTATTTTGCTGTTTTGTGGTAAAGTATTCTATAACTGTCAGTTATGCCAATTAAATTGATAGAGTTGTTCAGGCCTTTTATACTCTTCTGATTTTCTGTCTACTCATCCTATCAATTATTGAGAAAGTAATATCAATAACTTTGGGTGCTCTCTCTGTGCAACTCTCTCCTCTTCAATACTCTATCTTGCCAACTCCAGTGCCCAGAGTCTTCTCCAATTCTCAGCTCCATCTCTTCAACTCAAGGAGTACCCTGGCCTATGCCTGAGTTCCCTCTCCTTGCCTGGAAACTCTCAAAGCAGTAAGATAGTATAACCGTAAAGATCACGTTGTTTATTCTTATTTCTTTGCGATCACAATTGTTTGTTGCCTGATGTTCAGTGTCTTAAAAACTGATGTTTTGTATTATCACGTTTTTTTTAGTTGTTGTTGTTTCAGGTGAGAGAGTGACAGCAATTACTATTACTTTACTTTGACAGGAAGAAAACATCCCCTGTGCCATTCATTTATTTGTTTCTGCATGCCTATTGCAGTGGCTAAAACATTCAGGACAATGTTAAATAGAGGTGGCAGTTGTACTATTTTTATTTTATTCCCAATCTAAGGGGAGAAGTATTCAGTTTTTCACCATTAAGTATCCTGTTAACTGTAGGATTTTCACAGATGACTTTTTGGAGGTTGAGGAAGTTCTCTTCTATTCTTAGTATGCTGAGAGTTATTAATTTTTCATAAATGGCTGTTGAATTTTATCAAATGCATTTTCTTGCATCTGTTAAAATAATCACTTTTTTCTTATTTAATCTGCTATTTTTGTGAATTGCATTCATTAATTTTCAAATGATAACCAATTTTGCATTCATGATGTATTATTCTTTTTATCTATTGCTGAATTCAATTTGCTAATGTTTTGTTAATGACTCTTGCATCTATGTTTTTGGGGACTATCGATCTGTATTTTTTTCTTTTTTTTGTAAGATTTTGCCTGGTTTTCTGTATGAGGATTATTTTGCATTATGAAATTAGTTAAAAAGTGTTTCCTCTTGTATTTTCTGAAAGTGTCTTGTGGTATTGCCGTTATTTCTTCCTTAAATATTTTTTCAAATCACCTGTGAAATCAATGAGCTTGGGAGTATTCTTTGTGGGAAAGCTTTTAATTACAAAGTTAATTTCTTTAATAAATAATATTCTAGATTTTCTATTTCATGCTGGGTTAATTGATAATTTGTATCTTTCAAATAGTTTCCCATTTATCTAAGTTGTTTATTAGCATAAACTTACTTATAATTTCCCCTTATTTTCCTTTCAATGTCTGTAAGATTTATAGTGTTGTTTTTCTTTCATTTCTGATATTAGTAATTTGTTTCTTTTCTTTTTTTTTTCTCTCAATTGGTCTAGCTAAATGTTTGTCAATTGTATTGATCTTAAGGAAAAAAACACTTTTTTTATTTAACTGTTTGTCCTGTTATTTATTCATTTCCTATTTCATTGATTTCTTCTCTTATCTTTAATATTTCCTTACTTCTCCCTACTGGAGGTTTAATTTGCTTATCCCCACCCTCCTTTAATCCCTCAGCTAGAAACTAAAATAAGTTATCTGAGACCTTTCTTCTTTACTCATATAAGCATTTAAAGGTATAAATTTTCTTGTAAGCACTGTTTAAGCACTATTCCACTATCTTTTAAAGTCATGTTTATTGAGGTATTATTTACACATGGCAAAATTAACATATTTTTGTGTACAGTCTATGAATTTTTCAAATTTATATGGTCATGTAACACCACCCAATCAATTTATAAAATGTTTCAGTCACCTCAGAAAACTCCCTTATGCCTATTTGTAAGTTAATCTTCTTCTATCCTCAGCCCTGACAACCACTGATCTGTTTTCTATCACTCTAATTCTGCCTTTTCCACAATGTCTTAAAAATATAGTCATAGAGCATGCCTCTTGCTGAGGCTGCTTTCTTTCACCTAGCATAATACTTTGAAATTCTCCCATAATGATACATGTATGAATACTTCCTTTTTACTGCTGAGGAGTATTGTATTGTATGGATATACTACAATTTATTTACACATTGATCAGTTTATAGACATTTGTATTGTTTCTGTATTTTGGTGATTATCAATAAAGCTATTATAAGTATTCAGGTACAAATCTTTATGCGAACTATAATTCTAATTAACTTGAGTAGATATCTTGAATTGCTGGCTCATATGGTAAGTATGTTTAACTTTATACAAAAATGCATACTATTTTCCAAAGTGTCTATACACTTTTACATTCCTATCACCAATATATGAGAGATTCAGTTATTCCACTTCCTCAACAGCACTTAGTATTGTCAGATTTTATTCCTTTTTAATTTTTGGTCATTCTAATAGGTAGTTGTATCTCTTTGTGGTTTTGATTTGCTTTTTCCTAATGTTGAGCATATTTTCAGATGCTTATTTGCCATTCATATCTTTCATTCAGTGTAGTGTCTATTTAAATATATTCTAATTTTTATTGCTTTGAATTGTTATATATTCTGTAAATTTCTCTCAGTCCATGCGCTTTTAATTTCATGTAACTTAATATCTTTTCTAAGAGCAAAATTTTTCAATTTTAATAAAGTCTAATTTACCAAATTTTCCTTTTTAATTTATGCTTTTTATGCTCTAAGAAATATTTGTCTACTCCAAGGTCACAAAGATTTTTACATGTGTTTTCTTCTAGAAGTTTTATAGTTTAAACTTTACGTTTAGCCATATGATAGATTTCAACTTAATTTTTTTATATAGCATGAAGTATAGGTTAAGGTTTGGGGGATTTTGTTTTGCATATGAATGTCCAATTGTTACAGCACCATTCGTTGAAAAGATTATCCTTGCTCCATTGAATGACATTGGCACTGTGTCAGAATCAGTTGACCATATATTTATGGGTCTATTTCTGGACTGTCTAATCTGATTCATTGATCTGTATGTCTATCTTTTTGCCAATACCACATGGTCTTGATTACTGTAGCTCTTTATAGTAAGTTTTATAATGAATATTTGTTTTTTCTCAAAATTGTTTTGGCTACTCTAAGTATATTATTTATCCATAGCTACATAACAATTTACCCGAAACTTAGAGACTTAAAACAACAAACATTTATTATTTCACAATTTCTGTTACTCAGGAATTCAGAAGAACTTGGTTGGGTTTTTCTAGATAAAGATTTCTCATAAGGCTGTGGTTAGGATGTTAGCCAAGGCTACAATCATCTGAAGGCCTGAATGGACTAGAAGGTTCATTTCTAAGTTTACTTACATGGCTGTTGGCCAGAGGCTTTCGTGTTTTACCACTTGGCGTTCTCCAAAGGCATTTTCTGCTCACGTATAACAGCTGACTTCCCCCTCAAGTGAGTAGTGAGTGGAGAGGGAGAAGGAGAGAGAGAGAGAATGGGAGAGGGAGAGAGAGAAAAAGATTGCGTACAAGAAAGAGAGAAAGTGATATGGTATCTTTTATAGCCTACTCTCAAAAGTGATGTACTGTTTTCTGCCATATTCTATTAGTCACACAAACTAACCTAAATACCAGCCTTCATCTTGAGGGCTAGTTACCATGCTAGGCCCTTTGCCTGTCTATAAAACTTCAGAATCAATTGTTGGTTTCTAACGGAGGAGGAGGAGGAGGAGGAGGAGGAGGAGG
>NW_011888891.1:41399-44107 GCF_000151845.1 Pteropus vampyrus | reverse complement strand
CTAAGATTTTGTCAAATAATTTATACACACACACACACACACACACACACACACACATATATATACATATATATATATGATGAAATGTTTTCCTTCTTTAATCTATTGAATGGTGAACTACATTGATTACTTTGTAAATATTGTACCAACTTTGTATCCTGAGATAAACCCCATTTGGTCAGATGTGTTATCTTTTTTATATACTGCTGGATCAATTTGTTAATATTTTATTAAGGAGTATTTACAAATATGTTCATGAAGGACATGAACTGTAGGTTTCACGTAATGGCTTTATCTGTTCTTGGTCAGGGAAATACTGACAAAATTATTTGGAAGCTGTTCTCTCTTTTTTCATTTTCTGGAAGAATTTGTGTATAATTGGTATTATTATTATTATTTTTAAATGTTTAGTTGAATTCACCAATGAAATAATCTGGGCTAGGAGTTTACTTTGTTGGAAGTTTTATTAATATAAATACTATTTTTAGAGTAAATATAAGACTATTTGATTATCTGTCTTAAGTGAAACTTGCTATGTTTGTCTATCATGGAATGTTTTGATTTCTTCTGTTTTCAAATGTATTGACATAATATAAGGTAAGTATTCCTTTATTATCTTTTGAATGTCTGTAGGATTTGGGTGGTATTTTCTCTTTCATTTGTGATATTGTTCATTGGTATCTTTCATTTTTGATCAGGTCTGGCTAGAGATTTATCAGTTTTATTGATCTTTTCAAAGAACCATCTTTTGATTTTGTTTTTTTCCCTTTTATTGTTTTCTGACTTAAATTTTATTTATTCTTGCTTTTATAATTATTATTTCCTTCCTTCTGTTTGCTTTGTTTAATTTTATCTTATATTTTTGATTTCTTAAAGTGAAAAAGTCAATAATTTGTTGGAGATTTTTCTTATTGTTAATATAAACATTTAATGCTATAAATTTCCCTCTAAGCACTTGCTTTATCTGCATTCCACAGTTATATTTTAATTCACATTAATAAAAATGTTTATAAATTTTCCTGTAATTTCCTTCTTAATTCAACAGATATTAAAAAGCATGTTGTTTTATTTTCCAATATTCAGGATTTTTTAGATATTTTTCTGTTACTGATTTCTATTTTAATTTCATTGTGGTCAGCGAACACACTTCTTATAATTTTAACTTTTAAATTATTTGTTTTTATTGTATTTATGGTTATTTTGATCAACATTCCACATACACTTGAAAACATGTGTATTATGTTTTTCTTGGGTGGAATCTTGTATAAATGTCTATATAGGTTATGCTAGTTAATAATGTTGCTCAGGAAATTTATCCTTACTGATTATATACCTATTTGTTTTTTTTTTTTTTTAATTAATGAGAGACTCGTTAAAGTCTTTGGCCGTAATCATGAATTTCTCTCTCCTTTCAGTTATATCAATTTTTGCTTAATGTATTTTGAAATGTATTATTAGGTGCATAGACAGTTGGAATTATTATGTCTTCTTCACAAATTGACCTCTTCATTATGAACTGTCTCTCTTTATTCCCTATAATATTCCTCGTTCCGAAGTCTGGTTTGTCTGATATTAATAAAGACACTCCAGCTTTCTTAATATGATTGTTTTCACAATCTATTTTTTCATTCTTGAATTTTAACTTATCTGTGTCTTTATATTAAATTCGGTTTCTTGTAAACAGTTATAATTGGGCCATGGGTTTTGTTTTGTTTTTTGAGCTGGTCTTACAATCTCTGCCTTTTAATTGGAGTACTTAAACCATTTGCTTTTAAAATATTTATTTATATGATTGAGTTAACTTACATGTTGCTATCTTTTCAATTTTTCCATCTGTCCTTTATTATTTCTTCCACTATTTGGGCCTTTAAATTTTTTTTATTTTTGATTAATTGAGTACTTTTTATGGTTCCATTTTATCTTCTGCTGTGGAGTATTAGCTATATTTCTTTGTTTTGTTTTTAATGGTTGCATCATGGTTTACAATATACATCTTTCACTTATCACAACCTACCTACAGTAGTATTCTGTGACTTCACATTTAAGTAAGAATTTCATTTCTCTCCTTTCATTCTTTACACTTTTGTTGTTACATATTTTAATTTTATGTTCTAAATCCCCAAATAAACTATTATTTTTCTGTAAACAATCAATAATCCTAAAAATAAATTAAATGAGTAGAACATTTTATATTTACCTCTATACTATTTCCAGAAATCTACATTCCTTTATGTAAATTTCTTTCCATTTTCTGTAATTTTTCTTCTGAATATGTTTCTCTTTATTCGTTTTTCTCCTTCCATTTATAAGCCATACTGTCATGCTTCTTCACATGCGTGCTAATTTTTAATTAGATGCTGGAAATGGTGATTTTTACATTGTTAGGTGCTAGATTTTGTTGTATTTCTTTTTTAAATATTAGTTTGTATTTTGATAGGTAATTAAGTTACTTATGGATTAGTTTGATCTTTTCAAGGCTTGTTTTTGAAATTTTTTTTTTTAGGGCAGATTTGGGAAAAATTCTTCCAGAGCGTTTTTGTCCCCCTATTAAAGTATTACTCTTTTGGTATCTCTACAAAATTTCTGTGTAATCAACAAGCCTCCCCTTTCTGGTTATGGAAGCTCAAAGGATTACTAGTGCTGCATGAACTCTGTAAACTTTTCTTAGCTTATAGTTCCCAGTAACGGTTCTTTCCCCAGGAGCTGTT
>NW_011888891.1:0-40119 GCF_000151845.1 Pteropus vampyrus | reverse complement strand
TTATGGAAGCTCAAAGGATTACTAGTGCTGCATGAACTCTGTAAACTTTTCTTAGCTTATAGTTCCCAGTAACGGTTCTTTCCCCAGGAGCTGTTCTTTGTCCAATCTTGTGGCATTTCACACTATACATGTGGAGTGTGATTTTCAGCCAATAACTCAAGAGAATATCTATGCTGAATTCTGATTTCTAGAGCTCTTTATCTATATAGCTTCCCCTCTCTAGTACTTGGCTTCACAAATTCATGCCACATCAGTCTTACTGGACTCTGATATCCTATGTCTCAACTCAGTGATAACTATCAGGCTGTTTTGGTTCTCTTCTCCACTGCCTAGAAACTGTTTAAGTGAAGAAAGCCAGGGTGACTGTAGGGTCCACTTGGTTTATTTTCCTTCTCTCAGGGATTATAGTCCTGCCTGCCTCTTGTTCAGTCTGGAAAATGTTGTTTCACATGTCTTGTCCGGTTTTCCAATTGCTGATCCTGTGAAGCCAAATCTGGATTCTGTTACTCCTTCAAAGCTAAAGTGGAAGTTATTATGTTCATATTCCACTTTACTAGATGCCCAATTACTTTCAATCTGGAATCCCTTGGGAATGTTTGTGTTCCTTCATTCCTTACCAGCACTTATCTTTATAAATTGAATCAAGGTATCAAGTGACATCTGATTTTTAAGTTTGCATTTTCTGATTACTAGTGAAAATGAGGACCTTTGTTTTCATTTTTAAAATTTATTTTCCCTTGTTTGTATACTATGACAATGATGACCTTATATTTTTCTTTATCTGTGACAGTCTCAAGGTATATTTTAGGGTGCGTAAATAGCATTAGATGCAGAATATTTATTGTGCTTAATAATATTTGGATTTAATGGTACTTTTCATTGGTTTGTTCTTCCTCAGGCTTTTCTGCTTTCTCTTGCTTTCCATTTGATTGATTGCATTTCTTTTTAATTTCCTTCTTTTATGCATTATATTTCTATTTTTTATGTGTGATTAGCTTTAAATTTTTAACACACCTGCTGACTTGAAAAATCTAAAGTTAATCAATATTTCTACCCTCTTACTGAACAAAACAAGAAAGTTTAAATATTTCAACTCCCAACAATTTTGCCTCAATTATTTTACTTGATATTATAGTCCACTATTTTATTTTCCACTTTGTTTTTGTAAACCCCTCATTAGGTATTTTTATTATTAATATTTCATGTAGTCAATTTTTGCTTATGCTAGCTACATGTTCACTAGTTTCTTTATTCACCATCACATTTTACATCTCACTCTTTTTTTCTGGGTTCGATTCCTTTCTATAATTTCTCTTTCAGTGACATTCTGATTTGTAATTTTTTTTCACTTTTACTTTTCTTAATACATTTTTATTTTTCTTCACTTTTTGAATGCTAGTTTAGATCAGTATGGAATTTGGGTTCACAAATATCTTAAAGGTATTATTTTTTCTCAGCATTTTGAAGACATATTTTATTATCTTCTGGCTTACATACTGCTGTTAAGAAGTCTACTGCCCAGTGGCTATTGCTTCTCTGTAGTAAACTCTCTTTTCTGTTTTTTCTTTGACTTTTGATTTCAGCAGTTTCACTATGATGTGCTTAATTTAGATTTATTTTTACTTATTCTGCCTGACCATTATATTTTTTAAATAGGATTAGTCAAGTTTGTCATGAATTGACAACTTTCCTCTATTCTTTCTCTCCATTTTTTTCTTCCGGAGCTCCTATTAGGCATTCATTGTGGGTTTATCTTTCCATTCTCTATTTTTCATAGTTTTATCTTTTTCTCACATCATATTCCACTTTGGTTAAAGTCTCCTGATCCACCTTCTAATTCATTTATTATCTTTTCTCCTAGTTTCAACATATTTCCATTGAGCTTTTATTTTCTAAGGCTACATTTTCATTTCTATTTGGCTCATTTTAAAACCTGGTTATTCTGTTTTCATGGTGCTTTATGCATGCTTTAGAATCTATATTACTTTTTAAAGGTCTTTATTCACTTTAAGCATACTTGTTCTATATTATCGTTCAGACTGCTATTCTATTACGTCAAGTTTCTGATGCTCAAATCTTCCTGTTGGTGGTGTTTGCTAATTCTTCACTCATGGTAGACTATTTCTGTGTCTTCCTCTGATTTCTCTCAGTCTCACTTGTCTCTTTTATTTTTTCCCTTTCTTTCTTAAGATTTCAATTGTGCATTTACATGATTATTTTTGTTTGAATCTCAAACATTTACCTTTTTGCCAAAACTATAAGTTTCAACTCTTCTTTCTTAATGACCATGCTTCCCATCGTATAGGTAGTCAATGAAAGCAAAGGGTGTCACTTTGTTTTAACTGGCTCATTTCTCTTTTTGCAAACTAAAACTTGGAGACAACCCTCTCCATTAACCTCTGATTTTGTTTTTAGTGAAGTTGTTTGGATGTGGGCACCAAAACAAACAAAATTTGAAACAAACAAACATGCTTAAACTTGGGAAGGGGTGAGATTATTGCAAGGACATAGGGGCATCTCAAGGACGCTGAGGAGAAGGAGCAGCTGAGCCTCAGGATGGACCGGAAAGCTGTCAAGTGCCCAAGCAGAGCTCATTCTGGATGTCTGGCTTCACCTCTCTCTGCACAACTGCCTTATTCATCTCTACTTTCTTTCAGATTGGCTTTTCCTGCTTCACCTGCTTCAGTTTATTGATAGCCTAGATCATCAATTTACTGGTCCTCTGTTCAAGGGATCAGCTCAGATGGAAACTAGTCTTTTTGTTTCTTTTCTCAATTCCTTGGGGAGAGGATTGGAATGGCCCTGCTGAGTCATTAGTCTATGCTGGTCCTCTAACCTATGGGTAAGCGATCAGGGCCATATAATATAAGCACAGTTTCTGGACCATAGTCCTATGTCAGAGAGTAGTCAAAGAACAAGGTGACCATGGATTGGGAAGATGCCCCTCAAAAGATAGTTACTACAACCATAATAGAAATGTTATCCTTTGCATCATTTCTCAAGGAGTGACTTGTAGGTTGGTAGAGAAGAGTGATAAAGAGAGGCAGAACTAGGTCTTAGCAGATGCTGTGAGCCTCCAGTTATGATGGGGCATTTCTCCATGAGAGGAAGAATAATGATCTAGAAATAAAAGTGGAGAAGTAGAAGAAAGTCCCTACCTTGACTAATGAGTGGAGAATAAGATCCTTCCATTGAGAGGACTACAGAGGAAGCCATGACCTCTGGGGGAATCTGGATTTTTATTGGAGCCATAAGATAGAGCATAGATGTTGAAGTTGAGCATATGGGATTTTTTTTTTTTTTTTTTTTTTTTTTTAGAACCCAGTAGGTCTGGATGGGTTAGAGGGGAAAGACTGGGGAAAAGTAAATGGTGGGAGATCAATTGACAGGCAAGGGTGAGAGGTACAGAGCAGTATGGGGATATTTTCCAAGGGCACATGAGCTGAAATTGAGTGATGAAGCAAAGATGAGTGTAACTCTGGTAAGAGCCGTCTCTCTGCTGGATCTGGGTAAAGTACTCAGGAGTCATTGAGTTTCATTTCTTTGAATATGTTTTGTATGTTCTTCCTCTTCTCTTTTTCCTGTTCTTTCTGTTTTCATCAGCCCATCCTTTTAGATCCTGCTCAGTTCCCACTTCCCATGTTAGGGCTTCCTGAAGCACTCTAATCTATAGTGACCTCTTCTGCCTCCTGTGGTCCTTCTGGAACACGAGGTGGCCTACCACAGGAGGCAGAAGGACCACAGGAGGTAGAAGAGGTCACCTTGTGCTCTTGTCCCAAGCTGCTATCTATCTCCTATACTACCATTTAACTACCCTTGATGTATGATATGTTTTATCAGTGAGACTGGAAGCTCCATGAAGGAGAAAAATGTCTTGCACTTCTTTGTATTTGCTATAGCATGATAGATAGTGACCCTCACATAGTAGGTATATATACCTGCAGTATAAGTTTTTATACTGACACCTGGGTTCTTGTTTATGACCTTTGGCATGTCACTTTGTAACATTCAGTTTGCCTAATTGTAAAGTGGAGATAATAACACCCACTCTCCATTTACCTATTTTGTTTTTGGTAGACATTTCTTGAGCACCTATTCTGTGTAAGGGTAAGTTTGTGGAGTGAAAGCTTATTAACAGGATCACTAGAAGCATTTAACTAGATAATGAACATGAAAAATGTCATGAGAAGCAGGGAGCACTTACAAAGGAAAGGTGTTATTTAAACACTCACATTTAGACATTGGAACATTAACCAAAATTATTTTATAAGCTCCCTCCTGAGTTCCAGTAGCATTCTAGGCATACACTACCCATATTATAACACTTATCACATTGAATTACAGTTATTTGTGTACATTTCCATCTCTGCCTCAGATCATGAGCTTTAACATTGAATCCCTAGCACTTAGTACATCGTCTACCATATAATAGGTCTTAGGGAATATTTTAAATAATTAATAAATGAAAGAAAATCAGCACCCAAGGGTCTCAGCCTATAAAAATGTTTTCAGACAATAAGCCCGCTAGCAAGAATTCTGTCCTAAGAATCTTGTACTGAGAGTTACAAATTTTAAAAAGTATAGATTTTGCCCTGAAAGAACTTATAAATGGACTGGAGAGACAGAGCACATGAATATGAAAATGCCTTAAGATGATTTATTAAACTACCTAAAAGCAGTTGTATTTTAAACTATGACACAGGCATTGGTGGATGTCAGAAGAACAATGAGAGACAGAAGTTAATCAGGAGTAACTTTTGGGTGAAACGGGGAATTATATAGGGAGTCATTGGCAATATAAACAAAATTCACAGTCTACCACTTTATAGATAGAGGGAGTGAGTCGACTACTTGTTATTTGCTAGGATATCTGAGAGCTCTGATTGCCATAGTGCCTGTAGGAGGTGTTCTGTCCCACTGTTGGACATGTGCACGCACACACACATGCACAGACATGCATCTCTGTGGTTACAGGGGTGGAGTGATGAGCTTGAAGTGCTTTCCCTCTCTGGAGAGAAATCCTCTCTCCTCAAGAGCTTCTTCTTTACTTTCACGTCGACCTTTGAAGGTAGCAGCTTTGCAGCTCTCAAGAGCTCTCTCTCAGGACTGGACCTGATCAGCAAGTGCCCCCTTTTCTAGGATGTAACACGGAACTCACTCAATTATGATTCTTTGTTTCAATCTCTTTGATCATCTTAGGGACAGTTAATTTGAGTAGGTCACAGAGGGCAGAGCCAGGGTGACAATTGTTTCTCTCTCTTCAAGTTAAAGGTGGAAAGCACAGGCTCTGCTACTGAGGGTGATTCTGTAGGATGAGATGAACAGACAACTTACTGTCTAGCTCACAGTCTACCCTCCATAAACAACATCCAGAAATATGGCCTCAGAGTTCATCCTACAGTAGGTATTCTATCTTCATTGAATGAACAAATGTTTATTGTACTACTATGATGTGTTACTTTTTATTCTGGGTGCCAGGAATAGAGCTGCAAACAAGAGGGAAAAAGCTTACTAGTTTCATGGAGATTATAGATAATCAGAGAGAGTAAGTGAATTGACAAAAATCATACAATCCAGGTCTTTAGGTCTCAGTATTATCTCCCTTCAGTCTACTTGGTTAGTGTAAAAAGAGACAAATTAAGTAAATTAAACTGGCACCTTGATTCAGAAAAAGACCTCCCACATTAAACAGCCAATTCAAAGTTTTCCAACATTCAAAGTCTGGAAAGTGAGAAATGGAATGGTAGCCCTTCACTGGATAGTTCCTCAAGTTCCAGAATCTGTAAATCAGAACCTCCAAAACAATTGGGGAGGGTGATCACAGAGGCTGAAAATCTCAGCAACATTTCCATGTCTGCAGGAGGCTCAAGGTAAAATATCTAGAGGTTGGGTGGGGAGAGGATTGACAGCAAGTGCTTGCTCTTAATTCATTGGGGCCAAGGAAGAGAAGTGCAGGGCAGAGGTGGGCCTGCTCTCTTTGAGGGGTGAAGGGGATGGGCCCTGGTAATCCAATATCCTCTTGGCGCCACTCAGCGCTCCAGCCCGAATCCATCACTGCAAATGAACCAGGTGACAGGATTAAATATCCCCTAATTGCAGTCCCCTGAGAGGGGCTGTGCCAGCTGTCTCTTCCACACGCCTAGCCCAGCAGATGGGAGATCAGATATCAAAGGGTCACTTCTGATGTCCCAGAAGGCAGCCTGGGTCCTGGCCACCTGGGCCAAGTTGAAGGAGGAACAGAGGGCAGATTTGGGGTGCTCTAATGGGTCTGCAAAACAGAATATTTAGTACTGTCTGGCCCCCTTGACTTCTTCATAGTAAGGTCTGTACTACTCCATAGCTATTATTTATTTGTCCTCCTCATTTGTCAGGACCACATTTGGGCTCCTGAGCCTTCTCCTGCTCTCTGAAACTCACTGTTAGAAATGGATTTATGTCACAGAAAATAGGATATACCCAGTGGTACGCAGAAGTTGGCCTGCTCTAGCCCTTGCCCTCTGGGCAAGCCTGCTCCTCACTGAATGCTTAGAGGCAAGGATTTCTTGTCTTTCTTTCCAGTACTCTCAGGAAAGAGACTCTACAGGTTAGCTTGTTGTGTATTCTAGTATCCTGGGCTTAAATGAAGGACAGTTCTCCAAATCCACTTAGGGCTAAGTAAGAAGAAATGAGACTTCTGAATTAGGGTCAAAAAAATGGACTTGAGTCATAATTGAAGCTCCTGGCCAGGGGAGGCTGTCCAGCCATCTCGCCTGACTGGATGGAGAATGTCCATAGCAAGAGAAGTGCAAGGTGACTTCTGACAGGATCTTAGTCTTTGTCCTATAAGAATTTTTCATTTGGGAAGTTCTGCCACTGTCTCACCTCAACTATTCTCACCCAAATCAACTCCCACCAAAGGGCACTAGGTTGTTCTATGGGAATAAGGTGCATTTTCATGTAGCTGAAGTCATGATATTGCAAAAGCAGCAGGAGCAGGTACAAGCCAAAAATAATTCTCCATCCAGAGAAGGTGAGGCTACAAGGCAAAATGAAGATTTGTGTGCCAAACCTCACTGCGGCTTGGGCAAAAGGTAGAAACAGGCTTCACAAGGTCCTCTCAGGGTCCACCACAAGGGGACTGTAAAAGGCTCTGGCGACCTTTGAAACAATACGGTTATTGAGAATGAAAAGACCTCAGTAGAGGGTCTGGGACTCTGGTCATTTGTCCTCAGTGAAGCTAGAGAGCTGTGGGATCATCAGCCCCTGGCTTTAGAAGAGTGTCTAATGCTGGTCTAGCTCTAACTAATCTTTTTTTTTTTTATGTGTTTGTTTGTTTATTCATTTAACAAATACACATTTTTAAAAGATCTACTATGAGTCTACGGCTATGCCACCCTGAACATGCCCAATCTCGTCTGATCTTGTAAGCAGGGTCGGGCCTGGTTAGTACTTGTATGGGAGACCACCTAGGAAGACCGGGTGCTGTAGGCATTTAAAAAGAAAAAAAAATGAATAAAAGATCTACTATGTTCTTAGAAATATACTAAAGGCTGCAAATGTGATCAAAACCAATGCTGTCCTTGCCCTCGGGGATCATGTGCTGGTTTGACTTAGGGAATTCACTGCTTGCTCTGAACTTCAGCTTTATCATCCATTAAATGGAAGTTGTGACAGCTACCCTAGGTCCTTCATAGGGTTGCTGAGAGGGTCACAGGAGATAATGGAGGGAAAATTGCTCTGGAATAGCTCTTCTGCAGGTACTATAAGAGTGAGCAGTATCTGGAGTATTGCTTTAGCTCTGAGAACAATATGGTTAAGCCATCAGGGAGCTGACTTAGACCTCCTCCCCTTTCTTGCTTTGCTTTCTCCTCTCTTTACTATATGTTCTATAGTGGTACGTTTTAACATTGTAAAGTTTTGCTATGATGAATGCAATATTTGTATAAAAGCAAAATTCTCTTAAAAAAAAAAAAAGAAGAAGAAGAAGAAGAAGCTCTAAGTAGAGACTTAGTCCAAAGAGAACCATCTCATGCTTGATGATAAAAGGGACAATGAGATTTCTGGGTGGTCCTCTGGGCCCACAGACAAGAAGCCTGCAGTCCAGGATGCCAAACAAACCAGGTTATTTTGGAACGCGTCAGCAACAGAACTATAGACTAAGAACAAAGGACTTGGCCCATTTCCTCCTCCTTGCAGTGGTCACACAGCAGCTGAACACATCAATTTCTGGTCGTGTCCCAATTTTAGGAAAACCGAAATCTGGAATCTCAACATAACTCCCAACCCCTGAAAACCACAAGTTTTCAGGGAGGAGGATGGTTCTTAGTAACGGTGTCTTCTGGCTAATAATGTGTTACCACATAGGCCAGTGGGCCCAAATGTTGGAATTACCTGAGAAATTTGTCAAAATACAGACATCCAACTTCTTCTATGAGAAACCTTCTGATTTTGAAGGTTTAGGATAGGGCCTTGGAAATGATGCTGATGCACCAGAAAACTTGAGAACCTCACATGTAGACATTCCACACTGGCCTATATCTAGTCTATTTTTATTATATATTCAGGATGGAGCACAGAATCTTCACTCAATAATTATTTATTGACTGAGTAAATGGATTCATTAAAATACATCTAAATACACTCAAGGAAAAAGCAATGCATGGCAAAAAAATCAAGCTCTTTTTATAAATTTTCCAGGATCTAGTTGTATCTGATTGTCTTTCTGATTCTCAATCCTCAGGGCACAAAATTGAGAAACTTAGATTTGATTTTTTTTGTGCTTTTCATTATGTTAGTTCTGAACAAACAGAACTTTTCTCCTATTGGCATAAAAATAGAATTTGATGTAAGAATAGTTTATCTTGTTTATTCTCTCATAATGTTTAATTATTATTATTACATAATCAGTTATAACAATAATACTAAATGTTTTTACTTGTATTATTTCATTTCATCATTAGGGATCTTATGAAAGAAATAGGGAATTATTATCCCTACTTTACAAATGAAAAAACTAATGCATAAAGAGTTCATATATCTCATCTACTCTGTAATCATCCAATTGGAAAATGGCAGGATCAGACTCCTGACTCAAAATCTGATGTTCTACATACTACTCCAAGCCTCTAAAAAACACTGTAGATCTGAATCCAGTGACCACCCACATATGTCAGTCCAAATGTGCATAACAGAATGGCTGGAATCATTCACGAAGCACCAGAATGTGTTCCTCTGTCAAAGGATCCCTTTATACAAAAGCTCTTTAATTTATGTAGGATCATTAAAAGGTTGAGCAAGACAGATCATGTAAAGAAGCACTCACTGCTAATTGAAATGCAGGCAAATCATCTCTGAAATTATAATGTAAGTTAATAGAAAAATTTGTTTTTTCAAAAATCTGGCTTATATGGGACTTTTCAGGAGAATATCTATTTCAGGAAGGTCAGGTAAATGTGTACATACCAGAGTTCTATAGGAAATCCAGTCCTAAACTAAAAATAAATTAACAAATAAGCTGCTTTTCCTTTCTTTTCTCTAGGAGCTGGGTTTTCACGCTGTTGTAACATTCTGGCATCCCAGTGACTGCACCCAGACCATGGGCATTTTCAACGAGGCAACTTGAGCTGAAAGAAGCTTTCAATGGAGTCCAACAAAATCAGCACAGCTTTAGGCTGAATCTAGATGATGTCCAAAGAATGAAAATTAATGGCAATTTTCTGAATATTCTAAACTTCTGGATTTTGAAAATGTCATTCACTTCATATACAAGGATAATGACTGAATATTTAATCCAACTCATTATCTTAATATTTTAAGCAATGCCTAAACCCATGACTTTCTTTAACTCCTGGCTTTGGCCATTTTGAGTGAAACTGATCAATTAATTTATCCTAAAGTCAATCTGATTAAATAGCCAATCAATTCAGTTTAACATCTGGCTGTTCCAGTGAATGGGCTAACTGACAAAATAGACCAATAGTCTTGACAATGGGTCTTGGATACTGTAGAAAGATGGGGTGGGAAGTAGGAAGTCACCAACTTCTTAATGTGGGGCCACTTGCTCTAAAGCAAGGGCAGTAGCAGTCATGAGTAGAATAAAGATTCTCATTATTCTCTATGAGGGTCTCTGGGGCTCAGAGAAATGGACAATCCTTGTGCCTGGCAAGTCCTGGCTGCCTTATGGAGCAGCCCGTCTCCCAACCAGCTCTCCCAGTTCCCCGCCCCACAACCAGCCCATAGGCATCCAGGTCTCTGTCAGCTCTAACGGGGTGAGAACTGGTCAGGCCATTCATTGGTTCTGAAGTTTCTTCTACTTAAACCAATTTGTTAGGTGCTTCGTGATTTACGGCCACAGTGGAAAATGGGGCTAGGTATTGATTCTTGGCCTTTTCTATTGCAAATGGGTGTAATGTTTTATAGTATGTCAGAATAATAGCAGTGGGCACTCTATCAATGTCGAATGTTAAAAATGATCAGCTATTGTGATGTAGGAGATTAAATATGAAAGCTTGATGGGTATATAAAAGTGAAATGGCAATAATAAAGGGATTTTTATGTTCGGCTCATTGCTCTCTGGAATCCACCTGGGGAGCTATTAGAGCCAATTGTGCTGATCAGTGACATATCACCATGGGTTAAAGGACAGGACAGGTGTGTCTCTCCCCAGGTGCTGTTCAGCCTGGAGAAGTGGAATGGGGGAACCAAAGTGGAAAGATCATAGTTCACTTGGTCTTACCTTTGTGAAACTGAGTGCAACTTCTAGGTACCAGGCAACCAACGCCAAACAGAAATGCCAGAAATCACTATATTCCCTTTTATTCTCTCCTGCCATGGTGGCTCAATCACTAAAGTAAGCCTAGAGAATCCATCCCCCTCTTTGGAGTCTCTGGAGAGATGGCTATCCCATTCTGTATAACACAGAAAGCTACAACTGGAACAGCTCTCGTAAGTTACCTTGTATAGTCTACTTCCCTTTTAAAACTCAGGCAAGTGAGGCTCAGAGAAGTAAAAAGGGTCACACAGCCAGTGAGTGGAACATCCAGACCAAACCCAGGTCCAGGCTGAGACTCCTCTCACTGTCTGTCCACAGCTGCCATATGTATCTGACACTATCATAAACCTCTAGATCTGCATGCCCAATAGAAATATAATGAAAGCCCTACATGTGGCTTTAAATATTCTAATAGCCACATTAAAAATGTAATAAGAAATAGGTGAAATTAATTTTGATTTATTTTATTTAACCTGACATAGTCAAAATATTATCCCTTCTACATGTAATCAACATAAAAGCAATGGAGATATTTTACATTCTTTGTTTCATACGAAGTCTTTAACCACACATCTCCATATGAATGAGCCACATCAAGTGTTCAATAGTCACATGCATTTGTGGCTACCATACTGTGTTTGAAGCTTTAAACCAAGATACATAGAGCCAGGGGGATGTATGCATAGCTCGAAGGGAGGTATGCAGGGCTTGGAGGAGGGCACGTGTACTTTGAAAAAGCAAATATATCCTATAATACATTCGGAAATTTTTTGAAACCTGGTTTTAAACATAAACTGTGAACAGTAAACTTTGACAAAATCTTAGTGAGAACACACTGAAGGCAGATTGCCAGTCACATACGAGACTTCTCAGGGAGGTATGGAAGGTGTATTATACAATCTGGGGATTGTAAGGGGACTGGAAAATGTTTTATATTTGCCAAAAATGAGCATGAGTTTACAAAGACTAAGAAACACACTAGCCTTTTGGGGCAAAGCAGCTTCTCAAGTGATGTTGTTGTCATCATAATAGAAGTTACCAAACTCATTTTCTGAGAGAAGAACAAAGTTCAAGAACTACAAGTCTCACGTGGAGATTTAATTAAGTCTTAGACTTTGTATAGGACACCAGGTAACCCCTGAGGCATCTAGTCGCTTAAGTCGTTTATGTTTCTCTCTCAAACACATGGGAATGGCAACCTTGCCGAGCGTGCCCTGCGCAGACAGTTCCATCTATGCCCTGAAATATCCATTTCAGTACTACCAAGGGTAAGGGAAAGAAAAGTCATGGTTCCCAGCTCCTAGCTGGAGATCTGGCCCTAAAGGTCACCCTGTGACCAGTGAGTGAGGAAGCCAGAGCTGGGGAAGAGTGGAGATCAGGGTACCGTGCAGTTGTCTCTGTGTTGCCATTTCCGGAAGCAAGCCGACCATATAATGCACACACAGTCAGCCTGAGAACTAACACCAGGTCCCTTTCAGCCCGAGACAGGTTGTCACTCTGACAGCTATCAAGCCAATGAGAAAGGGTAAATTAAGGTGTCCTCCTTTTTTTTTTTTTTTTTTTAGGGGCAAGGGGTAGTTAAAATGCTGATCTCCAAGTGACAGTTTTCTGAGCTGAGAGTGAACTGTCAGTGCTGCCATACTCACTCTGGAGCCTCTCAGGAGGAGGATGTCAGGGAAACCAGCAGTCTCCTTATAGACCTGCTTGCTCCCTAAGGGCATCCAGGCACAACTCACGCTGTCTGATCTGTCCCCTGAGACCAAGAGGGTGAGAGTGCCAGTCTGTACTAGTTCCCACTGCAGTGGAAGCCAAGGATCAACTTTTCTCATCTTGTGAAAAGAAGAAATGCCTCCTTCTTGCCTTAATTGCAGCGTTAATAATTAAGTGGGTGCTTTAATGATGTGTGTGTCTCATTACAGTGACATTGGAAGCATATGCACACAGAGACACATACCTTCGTGCATATACATGCATTCTGGAAGCCAGACATCAAATCGTTTTTAAAAATTATCGTAAGCAAAAATTTAAAATAAAAAACAAGGGATATACGTGTGCTTAATTACAAGAGGACTTTATTAGCTGGTACTAATTAAAACGTTATGAATTCTGACAAATATCTAAAATTACTCACTTTGGTAAGTAGCTTTGACACAAGTAATTTGTTTAAAACTAGAACTTGGTGGAAAAGTTCAAGCAATTTTATTTTTGCCTGGGTAGCACATTATGTGATGTCTAGGGGGATAATTAACAATTAGTGGTTTAATGACAGAGGCACATTCATTATCCTGTTTCCCAACTCCCACCAAAACATTCATGCTGAGTATGTACTCAAGCCCACTCTGCCTCTGCCTACATTTCCATAAGAGCTGACCTCCCGCTTACAGTAAAACCCATTTCTCAGATGAGGTTGGCTAAGGTCAAATGCCTACTCTCTGGTCATCCGAGATCTCAGATGTGTCCGAGATGGACACTCCCCACTCCTTACAGATGGGAGGAATCTTCTAGCCTACATATTCTTCATAAACTTTTCTTTATGTGTCCCAGGGCAGTGGGCAGGCCCTCTTATGAGTCTGCTGTTTCGTCCTCTTTCCCAGGTGCAATGAGGCTGACCCAGACTTCAGCGACTCCATTCCAAAGCTAGGAAGGCCTTTGCTGGCCCTCTCACTGGCTCTTGCCTGTTGGCTTTCTCGTATGCTCTAGTTCCTTTTCCTTACCCACCAGGGCAAAGAACAGAGCTATGTAGTTATCCACACACACTGAGCTGGCCACACACACAGTCCAGGCCATTCAGAAAAATGAAGCCTCAAAGTTTAACCCTGCAATGATCTAAATTGGCTATGCAAGGAGAAATCTATCCCCCCAGTATTGCTCTTTGCCTTGGTCTTTATGTCTACCCAGATGGTTCAATGCCCTGCTCTGTGCCACATGTTTTTTGGGGGGGCAGAGGAATGGACTAATTGACCTCCTGGGGCTCTATCCAGTTTGTAAATCTAAGTAAAGAAAGGTCACTTCTTAGCCTCCCACTGTTCTTAACCTAGGTATACTTCCTGGAGGCAAGAAGAGAGTCTTGGAAGAAGGTTGCGATCTGGAGAACATGCTCTACTTCATCATACAGACCCATAGAGGATTCCCCCTCCTACTCCTTTTTTTTTCCTTTTTCTTTTCTTTTTCTTAAACCAAAGTTTCAAGTTAAATCCACTGTGGGCTGAAGGAGGTACTTTAAACTTCACTTGCTTCGAAGTTTAAATGGGAAGACTTGACAGGTATGCTAATGCTCCTCTATTAAGTCTGCAGAAAATGACATTAAAGGTATTGGTTAAAGACACGGCTCAGTGTTTGAGCAATTTAATGAAGTGTTACACACAAGCTGACCTTGTAGAGGGAGAAGCTCGCGGCTCTCTCTGTGTTTCGGGAGGCCCTGGCCACTCTGTTTGACATCTGAGCTTAACACCAACCCCAGACTCATTACTGTCTGTGAGGTTCTGGGAACCGCTAAGGGGAAGGCCAGCCTTTGCTTGTAAAGTCCAGTGACAGAAGGAGAGGTAAAAATAGTGGCTCCTGATCCTCAGCTGTGTGAGGCCAGAGGTGCTGGTTTGAATGACATGTTCAGTTTTCATAAACATGGGCATTGGTCCCCTGGGGGAGCCCAAATGGAAGGAAAGGAGGGGCTCTTAGAGTGGACAGGGCAGACACGGTCAGCTTAGTGTAAAGGCCAGAGCTTCCAGCTGTCCTCTGACACCAGGTGAGCAGGTAAAGCTCGGAAGGAAGTCTCTGCCAGGAGAGGGGGCAGCCCCCCAGAATGTCCAGGACAAGGTTATTTGAGCATGCACTGGTGCTACAGTGATGTGCATCCCTAGAAAAGGATAAGTTCTCAAGGCCACTACGGCAACTCTATTCACTCACCAACTCATTCATTCTTCCATCAAATAATGTTGCGCATCTGCTGCATATCACTTCTCCCTCCAACTTCACCTACTCATGTTCCAGCCACACTGGTCTGCCAATTTCTAGAACAAAGTTCCTTCCCACCACAGGGGCTTTGTACATACTTTCCCCTCTGTCTGCAATGTTTTTCTCAGGTTTTCACAAAGGTAGTCACTTTATACCTTTTGATATCAGCTTATAGATACTCTTCTCAAAGAGGCAGATGGGCAGTGTATGGAGATGTATAAGGCCCACTGGTCTTCCTGGGTACATACAAGTAGTAAGTATTATGTTTACAATTCTTTACCTTTGCTTTTGAGCAGCTTATTATATATTTCAAAATTCTCCCATATATTATCCCATTTGAGGTTTCTAGCAACCTCTTAAGACAGATGGAGGATTTGCTGGCTATTCTCATGCAGAGACAAGTAACCTGAGGCCAATAGAAGCTGTGAGTATCCAAGGAGACAGTGCTAGACCCAGACCAGGATTCTGGTCATCTGACTCCCAGACCAAGGCTATTTCTGTCTTTGCAAATGGTGCACATTTAAGGTCCAGGCCTGGAATGCAGGTCCCAGAGTGCCTCAGCCTGAGGACATGTGACAGGTGAATGAGCAGCAGCATCAACAAGAACAGCTGCTAATGTATCAGGCACATTGCAGGCAAAGGGAGATGCGCTGAGGGGCAGCCCTGCCCTCAGGGAGCATTTTCTCCCAGACTGAGCCTAAGGCAACGTGTGGAGTCTTTGACAAGTCCTTTCCCATTTGTATCACCTGTTCTTCCCTTCTCCTTGCCTCCTTCAGCCTGTACTAATGGTGGCAACATTGCACTCCCTGCTTAGGAAAGTTGACTTGTTCCAGCAGAATTCTTTAGAGGAAGAGCCACAATCGAGGATTTATAGGAGAGAAATTAATCGATCAGTGAACATCTGTTGGGTACCTCCTCTGTGCCCTTGCCTCTGTCCAGGCTCTAAAGATAATAATTGACATGACTGAGCCCCTAGTCACGCAGGTTCTATACTTAACCACTTAAACGTGCTTGTCTCCCTCCAACCTTACAACAACCCTATGAGAGAGATGCAACCATATCCCCTTCTTTCAGATGAGGAAACTGGGGATTAGAAATGTAAATAATATTTGTCTAAGATCACACAGTAACAGGTGGTACAACTTGGCTGTGAATTTGGAGTTGTCTGACTCAGGGTCACCAGGAATCAGGGCCCAGAGAGCTCCATACATATTATAGTCAGTGGGAATGGTGCCCCCTGTAGGAGTGCAGTGCATAATCTGGGCAGCTGCACACAGCAGAGCTGGACAACTCAGGAGACTGAGGGCTTAACCACCACAATATTCTACCTCCTTCTTGCAGTCCCTGCTTATAAGCCCCTTACAAAACAGCCCGAGGAGAGTACAGGAGGGCACTTCATCTGCTGCTGGGCTATGTGGTGCAGAACTGAAGAGCACCTGACCTCCAGAAGAGACAAGGGATCTTTGGGGTTGAAGTAGTCACAGAGGGCTTCATAGAGAAAATGGAGCCTGAGATTCTAGATCTCGGATTCAAATCACCCTGCAATTCACAATAGCCTTATGATACAGTATCATTATGATGAATAATTTTGTGCGAGAACCTATAGTAAATATGTTATATAGTCTTATCTAGTGCTGGGGGATAGATAATTGAAGAACTGGAGCTCTCATCTTCCCTGTGCTGTTCTGACTCCACGTGCAATGTGAAATGCAATTGACACAATGTAGACATGGCAGAAACAAACAAACAAAAAATTTAAGGCTAATGAATGGTCTTATCATTTGATTATTGAACATGATAAAAATATTGACTTCATTGTTCTAACTGGATATAAAGTAGCCAGTAAGGGTTTTGAGGGCTAAGTATAGTGTTTGGATGAGCAGGCTCCAGCACCTGGGTTCAAATTGCAATTCTGCTACCTGTGAGCTGTGTGACCGTGGGCAAATTCAACCACTGTACTTCCGTTGCCTCATCTTTAACATGAAGACAACTGTGACATCTTAGCACAGGGTTGTTGTGAAGATTAGGAATAACACATGCAAAGCCCTTGGATCAATGTCTGTGCTCTCATAGTGTGTGATATGTTGACTACAAAGAATAATTCCCCATCTTTTTATCGAACACCCATTTTGCACAAACACTGAGGGAAATACAAAAATGAATCAAGCCTAGTCTTAGCATTGGGCATGCACTCAAATAACTAACAGAAGCAGATCGGATGCCATTTCTGAAGTACTAGTAAAACATTTAGAGAAAGAGATCATTCCTGACCCAACAGTGTCAATGATGGAGAAAGAATTCGAACTGGTGCTTGAGAATGCGTGGGATTCTAATAGATGTGGACTAGATAATGGGAGGGCAGTGGCAAATATACTGTTCTCACCATATCCATCAGGCATTGGCAAAGTTGGGTGTCTAATTCACCCTGGGTGACACCTGCTAAAAAGAAAAAGAAGCCAGTCAAACTAGCATTGCCATTTAGCATAATTCTAACTCTCCATCCTATATCCAATAAAGGTCTTTCCGATATTTTTATGAACACAAACCCATCCCTGTTTACTTTTCATTTTGGAGCCTGTATCTAACTCCATTCAGATCTTTCAGCAAAAAAAAAAAAAAAAGTGTTAAACCAATACTGAATGGCCCCCACACTCCTGGCTTTGAATCTACAGTTCAGGCACAATTACAAATGGGACCAAAGGGGAAAGGTTTCCTAAAATGTCATGTGAGCTGGAAGCCTGGGGTCCATCTCTTAACCCATATAGCTTCCATAGACTAAGTATACCTCTTCCTTTCCCAGCCATTCTCTTCTTGTTTTCTTCTTTCCTTCTTCTTTTTTGTTTTACTTTCCTTCCCTTCCTCCATTGCTTCCTCCCATCTTCCCTTCCTTCTTTCTGTTTGGTTGCTATTTTTGGAATTTAATTAAGAACCCCTTCTGTATCCCACAAACATACACTCCAATATCTTTATCCCTAACCCACTTCATGAACCCAAGACTCAGCTTCCCTTTTTCTTGGAAGGTGGAAAGATAATTCAGCCAGGGTCAAAGAAGAGAAAGGAGCAGAAATAATCCTTGGGCCAGGAAACTGGCTCCTCTTCTAAGAAGGAAAATAAAGCCAGGAAAGAATTCACTTATAAACCTTTTGAAGGGACATAGAAGAAAGTGGAGAGATTTTTTTCCCCTCCTTTTCCTTCAGGAAAGAAAGCTTTTAAAATAAATAGCTGACAGCATCTCTTATTTGAGTAATTCTTTGCTGGTTATAAATGTGCCACTCTAGAGTGCTTTATTTAGAAGTGGAAAAAAAAAAAAACTGTATTCTCCAAGATATGCTCAGCAACACCCAGGAGAGCAAGGCTCACTCCCCTCCTGGCCCTCTTCAGACGTTCATATATTCTCCTATAATCTGATCTAGGTTATAAAAATTAAAAAAAGAAGAAGAAGAAGAAGAGAAACAGCTGGTTCTCCCACACATCTGACATTTCCTTTATGCCTGGTTTAACTTTTTTATGACAGCCTGGGTTCACTCCATTGGAGAATTTCTCTCTTCAAATGAGCTTCATGTTTTATGTTTGAAAATTTTTCTTTAGACAAATCTGGTAATTTTTCAAGTTAAAATGTGTACACTTGAAGCACTTAGGAAATTTAAGGATCCAACTGATCGGCACATAAATCTGAGGTTGTTCATGCTAAAGTCCTTACATCTAACTGCAAGCTTAAAAAATAATAAAAAGCAAGTGACATATTATAACTTGTTTTTAAGTAAAAGCCCCCAGACTGTCAGTTTCCTAAGTAATTGATTGTATCTCAGCACACTCCCTACTTTTTCCCTGGTGGCGTGCAGGTGTGAGGCTACTCTTGGATTGCACCAGGTAGCTCGTCTTGGAGTGGAAAATAGACAGGGCTGATTTGGTGTCCCTTCTCTTCTCAATGGGGAGATGGAATTATCCCCCTGGTTGTCAGTTTTGCTGTGTCCCAGGCCGGGACCTCCTTGATGGGCAGATGTCTGGCTCAATGACTTCTGAGCTCGAGCACACAGAGCCCTCGAAAGATGTCGACTTTGGAGCCCAGGACCTGAGTTTGAGCTCGACTTGCCATTTACTGACTGAATCACGTTAGGATGTCTGCTTGAGTCTCTGATTTTTTTTACCTATAAAAAGGAGTTAGCAAAAATGTTTCTGCTACAGGTTGTAATAAGTGGGATAGTATATATGAAGGTGCTTGATAAACAGATTGCTTAACAGCCTGCCCGCTTCACACCTCAAGGGGGGCCCAGCCAGTGGCCAAATGTGAAGTTCAACCCTCATTACTACCTCATCACACCATGAATCCAGAAGAATTTTTAGTGAAAGTAAATATGCAAGGATAACAAACACTCCTTCTACAAGCTTGGCCTTCTCCTTAACCCACCTGCCCTGAACAGTTCAGGGGCCTCTATGACCCACAAGGACTTTTTTTTTCTTTTTTTCTTTTTTTCTTTTTTTCTCTGACACATGCTATAACAAGACCCTGAGTTTGGGTAGAATTCTATATTCAAGACCTGAGACTAGAGATCGAAAGTTAAGCTGAGTTCTGAACTGATAGTCTAACAGCATTAAGATTCCTTTCATCTCTGCCCCACTTAAAGTTTGCATATATCATGTCAATTGATCCTCGAGTATCTGGGTGGGGTAGTGGGCAGAGAAGCGAAAGAATCTGCTCAGTGCTACTCATGAGTAGATGATAGAGTGGGGGCTAGAACTCTGGTCTGGTCTCCGCAGTGATTTACAAATTTGTGCTGCTTAATGAAACCCAAATGGAATTTGAAAGGCTTCTTCAACTAAGGGAGCTGTGAATGCTGGAGCTATTGGAGAGAGGTTTGCAGCCTAATCAATACTAAATCAATTAATTTAGCCCTCCAAAGAGCCCAGTCCACTCACCCAGGGCTGGAGACTCAACTCCTGGTGTGGACTAAAAACAGCTGCTGCTGCTCACCAATCAGCTCACAGCATTGATTGAGCACCCACTGTGGGCCGCACACCATGCCAGGCACTGCAGGGTAGGGGGCGAGGGGCACTGCAAATCAATGTGCTTTTGGAACTATAAAGGAAGATGATGTCCAAAATGCTGCTCAGTGTTCTGTAGAGAGAGATATGTCCAGTAAATGTCTATTCAAGTTTGTGCCAGCAAAAATAAATTGTCTCAACAGATGAGTTTGTATGCCTTCTTTTGTTAGAATGTAAAAAACTATCTAATTCAATAGATATCCTCTTTTGCCTCAGCTGCTAGAAAACCCAGAGTAAATCTGCCCAAATGATGTCATCTACTCATTTCAGAAGCCTGAGAGCATCTATTCCTTCTGCCTCCCTTCCCAGTTTCTGTTCCTTTTAGTTTTGTGTTTTGGTATAAAAACCACTTCAAATCTTTTTCTGGTCATAGGCAGGGCACAAAACACGCAACTTCTAGGCATTCTCCATTTAGTTTTATGTGGTAAAAGAAAAGCATGCAGTAACTCCATGAGGTATCTGATGTTAGGGCTAGTGGCCCATTCTCAAATGTTAGGGGCTGGGATCTTAGGCATCCCGCTGATTTGATGAGTGACAGTGCACAAATCATTTCAGCTTTGGGGGCCACAATTTCCTCATTCACAAAATAGGGAGGTTAAACTAGCTCTGAAAATCCGCCAAGTACAAAAGGGAAATAGCAGAAGAACAAAAGGTGCACATTAGTAGAAATGCAGAGAGAATAAATAACATGAATATAATTGGGTATTGTACTCAAGAAAAAAGCACTCTTGAAGTTTTGAATCAGGTGTGTAAATCAAATATTAGTGTATGTGTCTTTGAGGGGAATGGGGGTACAGAGGGAAGAGCTATTCAAATTGTAGCATATGAAAGAAAAATAGCCACACATTCTTTCCCACCAGTTCTTTAGCCACCAATGCTCAGGAGTTCAGGGGTCTATTTCTCCACTCCTAGACTTGAGTAGGCCATATGACTTTCTCTGGCCAATGAGACATTAGCAAATATGACAGAAGAGAGGTTTGAAAAGTTCATGTGCTTTTAGTGTTGCCCTGTTTTTGGATCCCAGCCACCTGAGCTGGCCTGCTAGATTAAGAGCGACACGTGGCCCAGTGGCCCTCATCGCATGGGCCAACCACCAGAGGTGTAATTGGGGCCACCTGGGCCAGCCCCAGCCAACCCATCTGCATATTAGTGAGCCCAGCTGAGATCAGCCTAGCCCAGCCCTGACCAGAAATTGCCCATAAGAATCATTATCTAAAGAAACTGATTGTTTTAAACCACTAAGTTTTGGGGTGGTTTATTACGCAGCAAAAGCTGACTGATAAAACCAGCTGGGAGGGCATGTCTACTTGAAGACATGAGAATAGGAACCAGCAAATCCCAGGTGGTTTTAGAAGGGAAATAGAAGGTATTTCTAACCTTTATATCTTCATTTGTAAAGTTGGATGACTTCACACCCTCCCAACTCCTATCCCAGTCCCCACTCTTCTTTTTTTCTCTTTTCATCCCTTATACTTCCAGCAGGGGCAGGAAGCAGCCGTTCCCATTCTTGGCACTGCACACCTGCTAAAGAGAGAGAGGATGAGCCATGGTAGACCAGCCAGGGGAGCAGGATGCCTGATAATTAACCCATCCTCCTAACACCCTGGCTTCCAACAAAAGGAGCTGTACAAATCGATCCAACAAAATTATCAGTGCTAATCTCCCAGCCCCTCCTTAATGCTGTCTGTCTTTCTCTCAGCCAGCACTTGGCAAGGCCTGTTAAGCCATCACATCCCTCACCCCCCCACACCAACCCTCAGCTCTGTCCCCACTCTCTTTTTCTCTCTTTCTCAAGTTGTTACTGCACAGGCATCACAGAAGGAATCAAACAGAGACAGGTCCTATTGTTCAGCAAAGAAGCAAGAAAAAAATAATCAAAAAAGCAGGGGACTTAAAAAAGACCAGAATTATTTCTCAAATAGAATGGGAAAATCTAACATGCCTTATCACTGCGGAGAACAAGCACTGTGCGAACGCCCAGGCCTCTGACTGCCATGCCGGTTGTTTTGAATAGACGCATGACATTGTCAAAGAACCTGCCATTGTGTTGCTGAAAGGCACTTGCAATATTGCATAAAAATCAGGCTTTCGTGTCACCCTCAGACTAGTCAAAGCTGCTGTTCTTTCTTTCTTTCATTCTTTTTGAAAGAAGAAAGAAGGAAAATAAGAAATGTCCCCAGAATAAGACCTTCAAAGCCAGATAAACGTTATTTCTGAAAGACATTGGAAACTGGGCACCCAAGCAAAGCCACCAACTAAAGAGGTATTCTATTTGGAAAAGATGCCAGTGGGGCGATGGAGAGGTAAGAGTTAGTATGGAGCTACAGTCACAGTTTTTTTTTCTTTTTTTTATAGATCTAATTCTTCAGGCTTGACTTGTCCAGTCTTCCTAGATTTGGTCAACCCTCTTGCTACCTCTTTCTCTCTTCTGTTACTTGCATCCTGAACTGTTATGTACTTTACACATGTTGTTTTCCAGGACCTTACAGGGTCTTTCTCATCCCTCTCACTTCTCAGAGAGGAAATGAAGTTTTAGATCCTTGGAATTCCAAAGGGATCTAAATTCATCCCCAGGAACCGTGCTTGTCTTCAGCTGCCCTTGAACACATCAGGGAAAGCAGAAAGGGCTGACCAGGGCCCTTCCTCAGGCTCGAGTCTACATTGCAAACAGCATCCCCTGTTCGCTGTATGCCTGGTGCAATCAACGATGACTGTAGCTAGAGGGTTGGACTGTTCTCTGAGAGAAACAGACAAATTCTCTTCTACAGGCCAGAGATGCTAGAACTTGGAAAAGTCATCCAGAAGGGCAGGACACGTTCTTCCTGGTCATTGAACTGAGAGACAACTTTTTCAGTTTCCCAAAGTCTTACTGCAGGAGAAGGCAAGATTCAAGAGTCTACAGAAGTTAAGAGATTTGTACATGCTCATACAGCCTGTACTGTGTTCTAATCTATGGCTGTCCCTTACAGTTCCACAAATTCAACCTTTAAGAAGAGGAAGGAATTTAATTCTCATATTGATTTGACTCCCAGTGCGATGTTGGAGAAGGTATAGGTTGGGAACCATTTCTGGCCGGGCAGTCTGGGCTGATGTATACTCCCTAATTTCAAGTTTTGATTAGTTCAGCTGCTTCTAGAGGTCTGGCTATTAACGGCCCTTAGTCTGTGCCTGCTGTCCTCAGAGAGAAGCCTATAGCCTACAGGCTGCTGACTTCTTCTCACAAAGGAAGGTACAGAGAAAAGAACTATAGATTGGAAGGGCAGGTCTTGGCTCTTCTCCCAACTTGCCCCATGCTCTTGTGTTGGCCACTTAACTGCTTTGAGTCTTAGCTTCCTCGTAGGTAAAATTTACTTTATTTTATTTATTTATTAATGCCCCACTTGTTTCAGAATGGATTTAGGGTGGCTTATCTGTAAAATGAAGGGATTAGACTAGATGATCCCTTCTAAGGTATCCTCCCAGCTCTAGCTTGCTCTGACAGTCTTGCTCGCCACTTGACTTTACAGAGTCTGCAGTTCAATTTCAAGTTAGAAGGATGCCAGCTGCCCCTCGAGTGTGAGTGATTCATAGTCACGGAGGGACTGTGGGATTGATTGGCGAGATGTGTGCTTTGTGCTATGGTAGGTAACAAATTGTACTTAGGGTTTCATCAGCAAACCAAATTCAGGTATTAACAAATTTCATACTCACACACCTTTAATAGCAAAGAATTTATATATTGCAGCAATTTCCTACAAATGATAATTCTTTTTAAATACTCAGAGAAATAATACAGCCTCTTACTAATTCCCAGCCCTGTGGAGCCTGTCTGTAGCCTCCCACAGTTCTGCCTATCACTCACAGGAGCTTGAAGTCTGAAGAGTCAATTTGGGGCACTTGATTCTAAGAGAGACACTGACAAACGGGAGTTTGTCCTGAGAGGGGCGATCAGGGAAGAAAAGGTCTGGAAAGGGTGCTTTATGTGGAACAATAGGTGAAGCTTGGGATGTTTGGCTCAGACAAGAGTTCCCAAGTTTGCAAAGTTGCCATGATCAAGAGAGGCACATGGGATCCACTGTGGAAATGTTGGAGCTGCCCATCAGTGGGATGGGGTGTCTTGGAAAGTGGCAAGCTAGAGCTTTGCATGTCAAATGAAGGCCAGGTGAGCACCTGCAAAGTTTCTATGAGAGGAATGCCTCATTTTGTCCAAGTTAGCAAACTTTTGTTGAGCAACGATTAGGAAACAGGCTCTGCTATGAAGTAGCTACAGTGGGAGATATGAAGTGAACACCTGTCACCATTATTTAGAATTATTTTGGTTACAAGCAACAGAAACCAACTGGAGATGCTAGTCAAAAAATATGGGCATTTATTATAAAGGTACAGGGATGACCTTTATATAAAGGTACGAAGATTTTGCTGAAGCAAATCAATGTCAGGTCTTCAAACACCAGCAGGAGTCATATGCTTCCTTCTGCATGTCTTTTCATTCTTCTTCTCTCAGAAACCAGCTTTGTCTTCTTCTCCTGTCCTCGTAGCTGAAAACATGGCAGTTGACATATTGCAGGTTTAACTTCCTCTCTATCTCTAGTTTCCAGGAAGGGACACTAATTGGTCCAATTTGGGTTTACTACTGACAAGCATGGTCCGTAGAGGGCACTGCTGTCACCTGTGGATTGAACTTAAGTTGGGACAGTTGCCAGAAAGGGGTAAAGATTAGAAAAGATAGCAAAGAATGTCCATTACAGAGGCACTGTTTTTGGATTCAAGGAGATGACAGTCCAGAAGGGGAAGCAGACACATAAACCATGAACCCTGGTGTAAGACTGAGTGTTGCACATGCTATAACAGAGATGTCTGGTCCAGATGATGCACAGGAGAGAGGAATTCTCACAGAACCAGAAGTCTTCATGGGAAAGAAAGCATTCCAGGGGGGCTGATTGTATTTTTTGTTGCCGTTGGTGGTAGTGATAGTAATAACTTTTTAGTTTCACAAATAATAGATACATACATTGATTATTAAAAATATGGACCATCTCATAGCTAATCATTACATATATCCTTTTAGACTATTTCCATAAATTTACATTAATGTAGATGTCTTTACTTGTATAAAAATAGGCATAATTGTTCTGCATATGTTTTACATAAATAAAATACTATACATTATTTTATATTTTCCATTACTCACTCAGTAATACTTGGAGAGCTAACCATAATAGTATATATTCTTGTTAACTAATGTGAATTTTTCTGTCATATTACTTACTATAGTATAACTTGTTTGACTTTCATATAATTTATCTATTCCTCAATTGATAAGAATCTGGGATATTCTCCACTTTTTAGTTAAAAACAACGCTGTAATGGACATCTCTGTACATGCTTTTCTGTGTAAGTGTTTCTCTAGGTACAGAGAAGTGAACTTGCTGGGTCATAGTATATGCACACTTAAAACTTAATGGCAACTGAAAAACTGGACTCCAAAGCAGCCATTTCAATTTATTCTCCACCATCAGTATATGAGAATGTGTTTCACAATACTCACTTTACAAATTTTTGTCATTCCTGTGGATGAAAAGGGGTATTTCAGTATTGCTTTGATTTTCATTTCCCTGATTACTAGTATGCTAAATATCTTCAGCTTGGCCCTCCAGATCCACTCTTTACATTTCTTCAATCCTTTCTCTAGGAAGCTGACCTATAAGGACTAAATCGACAAGCTCCTGTCCTTCATCTTCCACTTGCATTCAGCCAATAGAATATCCATAGGATGGAAAGAGAATGAGTTGGAGAATTTATTCCCTCTTCTCTTTCTCTGCCAGGTTCCAGTGGGTTAGTGCAAACCTGTGCCGAAAGCCACAGTTCCTGTCATCAGCCTTCTCCACACAGTTCTGCCAGGCTTCTACTTTTTTTTGTACCTTCAGGCTTTGGGGTGATAACAACTCCCAGTTTATCGAACCATCTATATCTTTGGTGTTATTTTGCTACTTGTTCCATCAATTACTGAGAAGAAGTTGTTAAAATAAAAACTATGGGTTTATCTATTTCTCACTTTAGATTTATCCATTTTTACTTTCTATATTTAAAGCTCTGTTATTAGATGTATAGACACTTAAGATTACTTTTTTGATAAACTGACTCATTATTTAATGACTTTTTGTTTCCAGTAATATTTAGTCTGAAATCTATATTTTCTAATAGAAATATAGCCACATCAGCTTTTTATGCCTGTTATTTATAGTTTACATTTTTTATTTTCAACCTCTATATATCTTTATATTTAAATATTTTAAAATACTATACAGTTGGTTTTTTAATACCAACTGTATTAAAAGGGAGGGGATATATTCTATTTTATATTCTATTTTACTGTGGTAAAATATATGTAACAAAATATATATAACTTAAAATTACTGGCCCCCAAATACTGTATCATCTCTTGTTTGTTCTTTTAAATCCAGTACACACCTTTATAAATAGTTTCTTCATTAAACTTTCCTCAAATTGCCTAATTTTTTCCTCTGTTTCCTGCTGGGACCTTGAATGATAAAAACCAGTAAAGCTGAGTATCTCTTCAGGTTTCTATTGGCCATATTAATGTCTTCTGTGAATTTCCTGTTTTATGTCTTCTGCCCACTTTTCTATGGGTTATTGTCTCTTTCTTGTTAGCAAGGCTCCTTGATCTGTAAACAGTCTTCATACGACTTCAGTGATAATAATTCATTGTATTATATATGTTGAAAATATTTTCTTCAGTTCTGTTCTTGGCTTTTCAAACTTTGTTCATAGTATCTTTGTGACTAATAAGTTTTAATTTTTGATGTACTTATATTTATCTATTTGTTCACTCTGTGACAGGAGTCAGCACAGTTTCTGTAAATGGCTAAATAGTAATTATTGTCAGTTTTGTGAGTTAGATGGTCTCTGTCATAACTATTCAACTCTATTGTGGGAAAAAATTGCCAGAGTTAATACATCAATAATAAATGTGGCTATATCCCAAGAAAACTTTTTTTTTTAATAAAAATGGTGAGTCAAACCCTACTATATATCTTTTGCATATTTTCATTTAAGAAGGCCCTCCCTTCTCTAATTTCATGAACAAATTGTTCTATAGATTCTTCTAAATATTGTGGATATATTTATGTTTGGGCTTTTAAGCTGTTTATATTTGATTTTTATGACTGGTAGAATCTAGCTCCATTTCTTTTTCTTTAATAGTTGTCCCACCTGAACTGAGGTGAAATGCCATCTCAATTAATTTACTCAACAAATATTAATTGAGTGTCTACTATGTGCCAGGCAAATATGTATATTTATTTCTGGGTTTGTTATTCCAGTCTATCAGCCTGTTTATCTATTTATGAGTCAACACTACAGAATTTTACTGTTTAAATATCATAAATTTATTGTTTGTTTTGCTATCCGAGAAAGCAAATGTCCTTTCTTTTTTCTTTCTTTTAATTATCTTGATTTTTCTCGATATTTATTTTTCAATATGAATTTCAAAATTAGCTTGTCAAGTTGCATGAAAAAATCATGTTGGAATTTTGATTGGAAGTATATTAAATATTTATAGATCTATTTGGGGAGAATTGACATCTTTGCAATACTGAATTTTCTTTATCAGTATCTTGATAAATGTCTTCATTTCTCCAGGTTTCCTTTTATGACAATAATGTCTGAAATATTCTTAGGAGAAAGAAGACTGGTTTCTGTGACTTGCCTGCTAGCTGTGTGTCAGGGTAACATCAGATTGACAGGTAAACTTTGCACTATCTAAAACTTATTTTCCCATTTTCTAGGACCCTCCAGGAAATCAGTGCAAAGTTAGTTGATGTGTAAGAGGAGACTTTCTTATTCTAGGATTATTTTGTATCTCTAAGAAACAGAGTTTCCATTGGTACATACAACTCCAGGTCACTTGGGCAAATACTTCCTTTTATATTGAGTCAAGAATCATGAAAAATCTTCTGAGGTTAGGTATTTAGGAGGATATGATCATACATGCAGTGGCATAAGCTAAATATAGTAGTGATTTGAAGACTTTCAACAGATATTTCATGAGTGATTACCATGGGCTAGGAACTGTGTTGGCTGCTAGGGCACAGAGAGAACAATCTAATACCTGTGTAATGAACTTTTAGTTCAGGACTGAAGGTAGGGGGTAGGGGGAGGCAGTGCTAGAGGTCACAGACACATGAACAAGTAACTGTCCTCTCAGAGCAGTGCACAGAGGACTATGGAATCTTAGCATAGGAGACATAGCTCATCTGAGATTCAGCAAAGGCTTTCTGGAGAGGATGATGACCAGGCTGATGAAGAAGATTAAGTGCAGCAAAGAAAAGTAGAAAGGACACTCCAGGGAGAGAAAGAAGCATGCATAAAAACGCTTAGATGTGAAACTCCTGATGTTAGCAGCAAAGGAATTATAAGCAATTTAGCATAACTATAGAGTACAATGCAGGGGCAAAAAGAGGCAGAAGATAGGACTCAAAAGATAAACAGCGATCACAGGGATCACTTGACCAGTGCTCCACAGAACACAAACTTTTTTTTTCCTGTAAATAGTCAAGATCTATTGAGTTTTTCTTGGCACCTGGATCTTTGTCGGAAATGTTTATTAAGTCACTCACTGACTGAATAAGGAGGATGGATTTTATGGATGTAATACCAAAATCAAGGTGACCGTTAATGGTCCAGTTCAAAAATGAGGTTGACCAGAACTAGGGAGAAAGGGAAGGGTCACATCCCTAAGTAGCCTTGTGGTACACTGGTTAAACACATAGGTTCTGCAGTTGTTGGGCCCAGGTTCTTGTCCTTACTGAAACAGAAACTTGGGTAGGATTTTTTTTCTGCTCTAAGCCCTAGTTCCTAATTTCTAAAATAGAAATAAAAATAACTATTTCATTAATTTATTGTGAAGACTTAATTAGATAACAAATGCCTGGCACATAGCAGATGCTCAATAAACATTCATTGAGGGGATGCTGGCAAGGGTGACAGAAGTCGCTGCCACGTTGACTTCATATGCCTAAGAAATTAGTCTGTTTGGCATTATTTTAAAGTAAGGGCAGTTAAAATAAATTGAAAGTAGCTGCCTTGGTCCTAGTGGGGAAAGGTTTGTTAAACCAAAGGAAATAAAATAATACTCTTTAGAGTATCCAACAACAATCTTTGTGTGCAGGTATTAACAGGTTGTGAAACAGCGACTTTGGTTTACGGTGGAGGACAGGGTCGATTATGTTCATGGCTCTGGAGGTGACACGTGGGCCTAGACTGGTGGGAGAGAGGAGAAGAAGACCAGGAGAGCCAGGCCCATGTGGTTGTCAGGGTGGGCAGGAAATGAGAGTCAGGTTGGAGTGGAGAAAAAAACATGGAATTTGACTTAAAACCTTAATTCGGATGTCAGTTCCACCACAATTATCTGTTGTGTTAACTTGAGCATGTTTTATAATTACTTGTGCCTCAGTTTCCTTATTCATAAAAAGGGAACAACAATAATAATGACATAAATAAATCAAAGGAGATGGTAGAGGTAGAAACACCATTAACTATAAAACAGTGTTTAAATATTAGTTATTATTTGCCAAAGTGGAGGAGGGGCCCTGGGGCCAGCCTGGGTGTCTGAGAACTGCTCTGCACCACAGCTCAGCAAGCTGCAAGTCCAGGAAAGAATTCAATTATTGCAGCATGTAATTTTCTGTTTGCAAAGCTCATATTGTATATGTAATTGAATCAGAATAAAAAGATCCAAAGGCTGCGGGCTTGGGATAAGGCTTTCGAGCTGGACTCCAGTGAAGCCAGGCTGGAGGGAGGTTGGCTGCAATTGACTGGGGGAGGGTGAAAGGAAAGGTGAGGGCCTGGGGAGCTAATGGCCTGTCTGGCCCTGGCAGCAGCTGTGCTGTTCCCCATTTTCTTTGGGTCCTGCAAGCCTTATTTTCCTCAGATACAGAGACTCTACAGCCTGTAAGGTATCTCTAGGTGTCACTTACCCCTGTCTGGACATCTCTTTTCTCCTTTGCTGAGTCAAGAAGGCCATGTTGCCTAGTCGAGGTTCTTTCTCGTCTTACCTCAACCCACCCTCTTGCATCTTCCTCTCTACCCATTTCGTGTTCCAACAGAATGCATTTAAAGCCAAACAGGTACCTCTTGAGACAAGACATCGGAAACCAAATTAGGGGTCAAGGGGTGATTTGAAGTTACAGTTCTAGTTTGCCCAGAGCCTGTCCTAGTTTTAGGACTGAGGGCAGCTCCTTAATTATGAGCACATAGAGTGGATGTCCCCCTAGTTTGCTGAGAGGATAGATTTCAGAAAAACAAAGAGACTCTGAGAACCACATAGAAACCAGGAAAACAAATGGCCCCCTCTTGGATGTGATCAGCATCATTTCTTGGCCTTTTGGCTAAGACCAAGTGTGGATGCGGTTGGCAAACATTCTCTCTGAGGCCAGGAGACAGAACCCCTCTCTGTGTAGGCTGTGGAGGAGGACATAGCTCCTCTGGCTCTTCTGAAATCCCTGATGATGGAAGGACAAAAGAGGGGAAGAAGGGAGAGAGAGAAAAATCTACCTCCCAGTTCTCTATGTACTTGTGTGTCCCCAAGGCCTGGTTCCTTTGTCCCAGCTTGCATCGACTGTTCTCAATGGTCCCTGACATGGCAAATGTCCTGGTACCCCCTTCCCTAAGTCTAGACTCACACCCTTTCTCTATCTTCTCTGTCAGCATGATATATATATATTTCTTCTATTCCTCTCCAACCCTGGGGAAAGCGAATGGGATTTGGAAGTTGGTCCAAGCCAGGGAGATGAAGAGATTGAATTCCTGCAAGGAGCCAAGAGCAGGTTGGAGTCCAGCTGCCTAATGACATTTCCTGAGCGCTAACAAATTCGAATCCAAGACAAACAGCCCACAGCACTAGGAGACAAGGAGACTGGCATCTAGCAGAAAGGGAGGCAGGAGAGAGAGGAGGAAATGGGGACTTGGAGAAAGACAAAGTGAGAAAAAAAAATGCAGCACGCCCAACCCAATGGCCCAGAATCTCTTCCACATCTGCAGAATCAGAAACACTTATTAATAGCCAGCAAAAGGCAAAGAGGAAGTGTCTCATTGTCTGCTGCTGTCATTCCTCACTCTGACGAGCACTTAAAATGTCAAGACCCCTTTCAGCAACTATGCACAAGCAATCAGGCCTTCTCATCGGTCACTGCGATGTCGCAGCCACTGCATCTCAGTCCTTAGGACTTATTTCCACGCTGTATTTGGAGACAGGCGTGTGCAAGCACATAAACAAGTGCTTCTTTGAGGAGGACAGCCTGTGTGGAGGGGTCCGGGCTGGAGGTGGGGGAGAAAACCAGATCTTGTCTAGCCTGCTCTGGGAGGTGGCAGAAAAGGTCATGACACACGGATTTGGTGAGGGTTGAGAGTCTGGGCAGGAGCGGAGACTGACAACAGAAGATTTACCTTGTTTTAGATGGTGGGAGCAGTCAGCTGCTATCGAAAGGAGATTCCATGTGTAACTTTTAGACAACAAAGAACAGTTTTCTGGAGGTGTAGGTTCTGGTTGACCAGTGTCTCTTGTGAGAGCAAAATAAGACAAAACAGGTTGTAGCTGCAGTATATGGGTCTAAGTGGAATAGAAAGAAGGGCCTCCTGATCCGTAGCAGTAGTTATGAAGCTGAACTGGGCTGAAGAAATCACTTTCCCTGAGGATAGTTACTGCTATTACAGTCCCTCTAATATCTTAACGTACGTGGTGGACTAGGGGTGGGGAGGTGTAGAATATAGGAGGGAACAGCCTAGGTACAAGGCTTTCTCCAGGAGGTGGTATCTCTTATTGTATTATATTAGCCTGCTAGGGCTGCAGTGACAAAGTACCACACACTGGGTAGCTGAAAGAACAGAAATGTTTTGCCTCACAGTTCTGGATGCTAGAAGTCTGAGATGAAGGTGTCAGCAGAGTTCATTCCCTCTGAAAGCTGTGAAGGAGAATCTGCTCCATGCCCCTCGACTAGCTTCTGGAGGATGCTGGCAATCTTTGGCGTTCCCTGGCTTGTAGACGTATTAGCCCAGTCTGTGCCTTCATTTTCACATGGTGCTCTCCCTCTGTACATGTCTGTGTCAAATTTCCCTTTTTTATAAGGACGCCAGTCATATTGGATTAGGGGCCACCTTACTCCAGGGTGACTCATGTTAACTAATTACCTTATTTCCAAATAAGATCGCTTTTTGAGGTACTGGGCCCAAGAAGTTCAGCATGAATTTTGGGTGACACAATTCAACCCATAACATGTGTCAATCAGAATGAAATAAAAGACTATCAAGAGGGTGACCCAGGAAGCCAGGAGAAGGAAAAAGAATTCAAGCATTTATTCCCCTTGGCTTTACAAAGACTCATCCTTGTTATTTGTTTCTACTAGAGGAGCCAAGATCTGCTTCCCAAATTCAGATCTTTTCCACAGCCCACAGTTTTACTCCCCAAAGCAGCTCACAGCTCTGGATGGTACAGCTGAAGGGTGCTCATGGTCACCTTACCGTCAAGGACCAGCTAGTGTCCAAAGCATTCTGACCACCAGATTCACAAGGACCGCAAACACACGTCCAAATTCCCACATCACAGGTTTCAGGAATGACTTGGTGAATCTGCTCATTTATAAAAGTAGAGAAGGTAAAATCATTTCTTACTTTGCTTTTTTACTGACCTGACTATGACACAGCCCAGGGATGTGGTTTATGTCAAAGAAAAATTAGCCTGTTGTTCAACATTCTCCACAATGTCCATCCAATTCAATTAGTTAATAGAATCATGAAATGTTAGTGTTAGAAGTGTAAAGATAATTTAATATACTTCCTCACTTTTTAGATGAAGAAAGCAATGCTGAGAAAAGATAGATTTGACCCTGTACACAGTGAGAGTCCAGGTAGAATTACTCAGAATTGAGGGCTCCCAGTCCAGTGTTCTTCATTCAGTGAACATTTACTGAGCACCTGCTATAACCAGGGCCCATGGATGAGGCAGAGATGAGTAGAGTCTAAAAGGACCCCACCACTATCCTTGGAGAACTATCTGGTGGGAGAAGCCAGGGGTACACTGCTATTCAGTTCCTGTAGGGGGTGCTGGGTGTATGCTCTTCTTTCCTGTCTGTATTACCTATTGCCCCTTGCACCTAAAGGCTGGGGCTACCTGTGCAGCATGTGGCCTAGCATATCTGAAGTTGACTAGCTGACATGCAAAGGGACTCTGATTCAGGCCTTATTGCCCTGCCTTTAAAGAACCGAGCCAACAAAACAGAACACCTGTGAGCAGGGCCAGGGACCCTACATCCTGGCCCAGGCTTCCTGCTCTCTCATGGCAACTCCTCTAGCCTCCTCCTCACACAGTCACAAACAGGGCAAGGGGCCAAGAGTGGGCATTCGAGATGGCATGAAAGCCTGCCCAAGGCAGCCTAGCCCAAGGCCTGCTGTCTGCAGTTCCCTGTCTCCTCGTCCCCTGGCCAGGGCTGGTGGAGTCAGCTGGGGTAAATATGCAGCTTCTACTCTCTGCATTATTCTCAGACTTCCATTCCTAGGCCTAGCAGCCAGTTAATCCTAGGCTGGGCCAGGAGATCAGACTCAAAGACAAGCAGGAGGCCATCCATCTTTGCTGACTTCTCTGCTTTTCCAGGATCTTTGGGTCCTAAGTCATGCCCAGATAAACCTGGATTTGGGGGAGGGGGAGGATGTTTGGAGTAATTGGCAGGTTGACCTCTGCCTAGGTTCCCCTAGGAGTCTGATAAAGAATTGGACTCTCATCTTCTGATCTGAAAGGGAAGGACGCACGGAGAGAATGGATTTGAAGTTCAGAAAGGGGTGTCACAGGGATAGAGATTTAAAAACAAACAGAGGCGCCAGCAGTATCTTTTTAGCGATAGCCATGGTAACGGGCACTGCTGGAATCTTAGCGGCATGGGGCCTGCTCCTGAGGCTCCAGAAATGTATGCAGTGTTACGCCATTTTCCATTCCTCTTTGTTGTCATTGTTTTTGTTGCTGTTTTAAATTCTCCAGGATTGTGAACACAGCAAACCTAAATGCAAGGAAGCACCATGCAAATGCACCACTACAGTCTCACACATGCATCCAGACTTCTCCCATGTTCCCCGTAAACAGTGCTCAAAGAGCCCCAAGCACACTCAAGAATGTGTACCACACTGACACAAAGACACTCCTGGGGTGCTCATATATTCACACAAATAGAAACACAAATGTACGTGCATGTATCTTTGCTCATTCCTGCATTTGCTTAAAAATACGCATTACCATCATCAGAGATAGGTTGGAGACTTGAGCCAGGTCTCCCGAGGCTTTATTTAGGCTCTATAAACATTTTCGTGCATGCACACACTCAGTTTCATCCTACATCTTTCCCACATGTTTACATTCTTGCTCGAATGCAAGTATATGGTTGTCTGCGTTTCATGAATGTCTTCACATCCAAAGTCACACAGATGTGGCAACACACTAGTATGTCCAAGTACATATGATTGACATATGTCTCCTTACTCCATGTGCTTGAGCACTCAGCATCTGCTCCCTAAAATGTATGCACTTGACCAAAACCAAATGCACGCTTACCCACCTTCTCTTGTGTCCATGTAATGGTTTCTCAGAGCTGTGAGGGCATATTTGCATGTTCAAGTACAGGTACTCTAGGGCAGTCTGGCAAAGACACACTTCAGAGTTCCCCTTCATGCTTAGTGTTTCTCTTCCATTCTCATTCTCTCCCTCTCTTGCTCTCACTCTACTCTTCAGCAAAGTATACTGAGTCAGTACATACCATATGCCCCATGCGAGGTTGGAGAAGGAACACAGACAGTCACAGACTCGGCTTTGAGGCCCATGGGTTCCTCAGCAGGCAAAACCAGGCAGCAATTTAGTACTGGAGCCAGTGTGTTTTTAAAAAATGCACAAGTCTCCCAAAGAGGCAGAAAAATCAAAGCCTCACCATTTAAAATCCCCACACTACAGAAGGAGAAATAAACAGAGTTTTCTGAAAAGGCTGAGGCACTCTCTCTCTTTTCCTCCCCAGAAGAAAAGACAAACAGAAAACAAATCAAAAGACAAATCTGGACTGAAAGGAGCAATTGTGGAATGAATGGCTCTGGGCATGCTTCTCACCCAGGGAAATACTCTCCCTGACCCTCAGGACAGGAATGAGAAGGGCCTGGTACAGCAGCTGGGTTAGGCTGACCCAAGTGGTGGGGTCATTGTTCCTGGGGATGGGGTGGAAAGATCAGAGGCTCGTGAGGGAAACAGACCTGCAGCTGAGGCCAGGGTCTCTTGTTGAACAGGTGCATGGCCTCATACAGGGCACTTGGTCTTTGACCCAACGTTTTTTCACCTGTAAAACAATGATAATTCAAGGTCCTTACATTCAAACCTGGTTGTGAGAATCAAATGAGATGCCATGAAATTGTTTCATAACACTAATATGTATCTAGCAAATGACCAAAGAATGATTTCAGGACTCTAGAACATGGGATGTCTCCAGACCCCTGCCTTTGATTAAAACAAATGCCTAGAGTATTTCCAAAGTATGACCCGTGTCTCCATTCTTGGGTGAAGAAAGATGTCTAAGGAGAAAGGGAGAGTGAACATCGCTGGCTCCTTTGTCCACACATTGGATGGTCTTATCTTAAGACCCCAGCTTCTTTCTCCAGCTATAGAAGGTCTCCACTCTCCTAGCCATCTCTCTAGAAATGCATAGGTTTTTGTTGCTTGCCTTCTCCATGCTTGGCCCCATACTAAGGCCTGTGCAGGACTCATGGGGCTAAAATTGGGTCTCTGTTCCCAAGTGCTGCAATTCAGTGAGTAGATGTGACTATAACCTGAAAAATATTCCCGCATCCTTGAATCAGTCAGCTCGGGCTGCTATAACAAAGTACCACAGGCTGGGTGACTTAAACAACAGAAATTCATTTCTCACAGATTGGGAGGCTAGAAGTCCAAGATCAAGGTGCTGGCATATTTAGCTCCTGGTCGGGGCTCTTTCTGGCTTGCAGACAGCCACCTTTTTGCTGTGTCCTTACATGTCCTTTCTTTTGTGTGCTTGCAGAAAAAGAGGTCCCTGGTATTGCTTCCTTTTGTTAAGGACACCAGTCCTATAGGATTAGGACCTGATGCTTATGACTTAATCTTCACTATCTTCATATAGGCCCTGTATCCAAATACAGTCATATTGAAGGTTACTGCTTCAACATGTGATTGTTTTTTATTCTATGCATTTGTAGTAATTAGTGCCGACCTTTGTCATAGCTTGTTCAAATAGTCTATTACTTTTTTGGTCATTTCAGACTTTTGAGGATGTAAGCGCCTTGAGGGCAGTGACTTGTCCATCTGGTTCATAACTTTAACTCTAGCATATAACAAATGGAGCCTGGCACTAGGGTGGCCAACCATCCTGCTTTGCCTGGGCCGAATGGCTTCCCAGGACAATGGGCTTTCAGTTTTAAGACCAGGACAGTAACAGGCAAACAGAAATGATTGGCCACCCTATCCGGTGTATGGTAAGCATTTGGTAAATAGCTAATATGCAAATACCTCAACAGATAAGGAAAAAATTCAGAAAAAAATTACAGAATTATCAAAGCGATGAGGCTGTGAAGCACTATGCTGACTTACTATAGATAAGGCTTTATTGGCCTACAAAGGAAAAGACTAAAAGTAGATATGACCCAAAACAATAACATTATGAGCTGAAGATACAAGACACTTTAAGGATGTTTGACTATGTTATGGTTTACAGGGTCATAGGGGATAAGCCCAAATTCGAAGTTTATCTACAGCTTTTTAAGGCTGATGTGCAGAAGGACAATATACTTTTCCGAATCCCTCTTAGAGACAGATCCCTGGATTGCATGGCTCATGAGCTGAATAACTGTTTCCTTTCTCCAAATAAATATTATCCTAACAGCATTAAGAGGAATTTTAAAGAAGAAAAATAAATCACTCTAGCTGGCTAAACCCAGCCCAACAACTAATTTTCTTTTTGTATATACTTTTAATCCTTGCTCATAGTTTTACATAATTATAATCAGAATGAATATACAAGTTTGTATCCCATTTTTAAAACCATAAATTGTGTGGGAAACATTTTCTACATTGTCATATAGTCTCAGTAGTAATTCTTTTTAATAGTATAACAGTCTATAACTCACTTAACAATTCCCTCATTGTTGGCATTTAGATTGCTTATAGTTTTCTATTAATGAAGATAAGCCTGCTGGAAATGAATATATGTGTGTACATTTCTTATTCCTTCTTTTGTAATATTTCCTTAGGATAAATTCTGACAATTGAGATTACAAGGCGAAGGAATAGAATAAGGTTTATGCTTCATTCATGCTTTCATCAACTATTTATCGAACAGCTACTATGGGCCTATCTTTGTATTTGAAAATACAAAGATAAAATAACTAGTTTCTGCCTTCATAGGGTTCAAAGATTAGTGGGGACACAAACACGTAAGTAAAATAGTTTGAGAAATGCCACAATTGTGATGAACACCAAACTACAGGGCCCCTAAAAAATTACTTCTAAGGAGCTAGAAGAGGGGTATAGTCCAGTAAACTGCATCAGAATAGAATTTTCTTACAAATTACTTGAAAATTATAGGAAATGTCAACCTGTAAACAGGTGGGAAGGGACATTCTGGACAAGGAAAACAGGAAGATCTAAGTCATGACAGCATAAGAAACACAATGTATTTCACTGTGTTTGAAATACTGGTGGCTCAACAATGTTAGAGCAGAGATGTGGGTATAGAGAGGGTGCCCAGAGGCTAGTTGTGGGAGATGAGGCTGAGCAGGAAGGCAGTGTAGCCTGTCTACTGTGCCAAGGGGTTTGTATTTTATCCTTAAGCAAGTGAGAGCCAGCAAGGGATTTTAAGCAGACTCTTGATACATTTTCCAATTTGCTTTCTAAATTGTTTGTACTCATTTACAAGAAAACCTTTTCTAAAATGTTTCTGTTTTAATTCTCCTTCAGATTCCTCAGGGCTCTATTCCCATTTTGCCAGAGCATGAGAGTGGGGCAGAGTGGAAGGGACAAGTAGACTCTGGCCAGTTGAGTGGAGATGAACATTATCCCAGGAGTAGGAGGGATGATTGACGAAGATCTTCTGGGAATAGAAACAGAAACAAAGAGAGAGATCCCAACAGAATTGTACTGCCTCCACCAAAAGTCAGACTGACCAAACTCCAGACTCCTCTAAGCTCTTCTTAAACAAAGGCCTCCTGGTCTCCTCACCCTTCTCTAGAACCTTCCCCTGGGCAGTGTGGCTTAGTCGTATCCATCAGTGTTGGGAGATAAATACAATTCCTTCTTGGACCACCTGCTGTCTGATCCAGAAACCTGGAAGCCTCTTGAACCCTCCATCCTGTTGCCACTTGTCAACCACAGCCCTAAAGGGGAAATCAACTACTAGGCTCTCCCAGATTTTTCTCTCTTGCTTCTACATCCCCTCATTTCTCCCTAAATACAACATGCCCATTAGTAACTCCAAGGCTTCGAACAGTGCTGTCTTCTTCTGGGATCACCCTTTCTCTCTCTCTTTGTCTGAGTGTCAGCTCAGAGGCCATGTTCTGTGAAGCCCTCTAGTCAGAACTGGGCTACCACTGGACCTGGCACATATTACTTTTACTATGCTAGCTAACTGCAGTGAATTGTTGTGAGCATGTCTTTATTTCTCATTAGACTGTGAACCTCCTGAGGGCATAGACCGTGAGATACTCATCTCTGACAAATAGCACCTTTACAGAGTCCATACCTATAGGTGCCATCAACTATTGTTGAATTTATTTAACTAATATTTGTTCTCATGACAGACTGTGTTTAAAGGCAAGAAGGGAGGAAGGATAAATGCTCAGCTACAAAGGACCTTGCACTGTGTCGTTTCATTGCAATGTATAAGGGATATTTGGAGTCCCCTGGAGTGCCTTTTTATCTTGCCTACATCTCTCTGCCTCCTGTTTTTCTTCCCTTCAGCTTCCAAAGACACAATTAGACTTCCACTCCATGTGCCTGCCTGCTCACCTTTCTTCCTACCCATGGGCTGGAGCAGGGAGGGAAGCTGGGCCAGCAGCAATGCGTTTGCCTGCCTGACTCTAATCCCTGTCCCTTATTAAATTCAGGGCTGATTTAGGCTGTGTGAGCTTTCTTGGACTGCCTGCTGTCTGACCAATTTCTTTTCTTTTTCTCCCCTTGGTGACTAATAGCTGCTCTTTCCTGCAGAGTCTCAGAGTCTCCCTTTTCCTCCTTCCTGTTCAGAGGCAGTTGAGTTTTGATGCCTTCTCACCAATTGACCCCCTGAAGCTGAGATCTGGCAGGCAAGGCCACACCCTCCAGGCAGCTCCTTTGGGGCCTGGGTGCCCATGATTCCTCTCTCTAGGGAGGTGTTGCCATGGAAATGAGAATAGGCTGGGAAGGGTTGGAAACAGGAAGAGGAATGGAGAAACGTGATCCCAAGGCCAGATTGGGAGGGTGGGGGTCAGTTTGTCACTCTAGTAAGGTCCAACCTGCAGGCTGGTGGCAGCAGAGGCACAGACTGTGCTGACCACATTGACTTCACACAAGGGGATCTTTATATCATCCTTGTGGTGAGCGAATATCAGACTCAGTCAGACCAACATGCGAGTCCTGACCCCTTAGCAGTGTGCCCTTGAACAAGTCACTTGACATCACAGAGACTTTGTCCTCAACCATTTTCACTATCCCAGCTCTGCCATGCATCATGACTGACATGGAAACTGATGAAAAGCAGACATGGAAGCATTTTGCAAACTGTAAAGCACTCCAGAATTAGGAAGCGAGATTGTCACCTTCCCAGTCAGGAGCTCCCAGGAGGGAACAAGAGAATGTGTATAATCCTAGGCCACCAGCCACACTCTTCTTGCAAGGTCTCTCTCATTTTCTGCTCCAGCCATTCTGAATGTCTCTCAGTTTCTGACCCAGGGCAAGCTTGTTCTCTCTCACCTCTGGACCTTTGCACATTGCTCCCTCTGCCCGCAACATTTTCCCACATTGTCTTTGCTGGCTCTTACTCTGTATTCTGGTCTTAGTTAAATGTCACTTCTTCCTAGAGGCTTTCCTAGAATCACCACATATTAGTTTAATGTTCCTGATGCACACTTTTAGAAAACTCTATACTGCTAAGTGTGTATGTGTGTGTTTGTGTATGTTTGAGAAAGAGAGAGAAAGAGAGAGAGAGAACTAGTTTCTGATGGCAGGAACTAGTTTTTTTTTATCTTTGTATCCTCAGTGCCTGGCACATAGTAGGTGTTTGATAAATATGTGGTGAAAGCATAAATGAAGCATAAACATTATTCTATTCCTTCACCTTGTAATCTCAGTTGTAGGA
>NW_011888890.1:6538433-6541275 GCF_000151845.1 Pteropus vampyrus | reverse complement strand
AAAAAAAATTAGATAAGCACAATGAGTTCTTAGCAAGGAGACTGAAACCCTCAAAAAGAACCGAATAGAACTTCTGGACATAAAAAAAACACATTGCGAGAGTTGAAAAATGAAATAACAAGCTTGGGAAATGGAGTAGACCAAATGAAGGAAAGGATCAGTGATATTGAAGACAGAAATCTAGAAATAAATCAGAAGGAAACAGGGAGAAACCAAAGAATAAAAAATAATGAAAGAAATTTACAAGGACTAGCTGATACCATCAGGAGAGAAAACATAAGAATAATGGGAATTCTTGAAGGGGAGAAAAAGGAGCAAGAACTAGAAAGCATTTTCAGATGAATAGTTGACGAGAATTTCCCAAATCTAAGGAATGAGCTGGAGCATGGAATTCAAGAAGTCAATACAACACCCAATTATCTCAACCCAAAAAGGCCTTCACCAAGACACACTGTATTAAAATTATCAAAAATCAATGACAAAGACAAAATTCTCAGGGCAGTCAGGGAAAAGAAGACGGTAACCTATAAAGGAAACCCCATTAGATTATCGTTGGACTTCTTAGCACAAATCTTACAAGCCAGAAAAGAGTGGAATCAATTATTCAAACTATTAAGTGAAAGGAACTATCAGACAAGAATGTATCCAGCTAAGCAATCCTTTAGATATGAAGGAAAAATAAAGACCTTTCCAGACATACAAAAATTAAGGGAATTCTCCATGACGAGGCCTGCACTACAGGAAATATCGAAAGATGTCAGCTCATCTAAAACAAAATTACAGAGAAAAAAACAAAAAACAAACCATAATTAAAAATAAGGTGACTAGCAGGCAGAAAGAAGCAGAGGAGTGCAACTCTTACTAAGAACAGGGCATTATAGGCTTAAATAATAATAAGAGAATTGCTATAGCAAGATAGTAATGAACGTTCAGCATAGATAGGGACAAATTGAGACAACAATGACTAAAAAGGGGAGGATTCAAAGGTCCAAATTCACAAAGGAGAATGGAGATAAGGAATACACAGAAAAAAATGGACAACTGTATATATATAACTATCTTTTACATATTTATAATGGCAACCACATGCCAAAGATTCAGAACTGAAGTATATAACATAAAACAAGAAAGATGAGTGACAAAACCCACAAAAGCCAACCAAAAAAACGAAAACAGAAACACAAGAAGGAAGCAATGGAAACTCCAAGCTACCAGAAAGCAAAAGATAAAATGGCTATAAGAAGATCTTACATTTCAATAATCACCCTAAATGTAAATGGATTGAACTCACCAATAAAAAGGCATAGAGTTGCATGATGGATCAAAAAAACAAACCCCAACCCTATGCTGCCTCCAAGAGACACATCTCAGTTCCAAACACAAATACAGACTCAAAGTGAAAGGTTGGAAAATGGTATTTCAAGCAAATAGCATTGAGAAAAGCAGGAGTAGGTGTACTAATATCAGTACTAATATGACTTCAAAATTAAAAAGATAAAGAAAAATCCTGAGGGACACTTCATAATGCTAAAGATAATCATGCACCAAGAAGACATAACACTCATTAATATATATGCTCCCAAACAGGGAGCCCTAAAACATGTAAAGCAATTACTAATAGAATTAGAGGGAGAAACAGACCAAAGCACTATCATAGTAGGGGACCTAAATATCTCACTGTCCGATATGGACAGATCATCCAAACAGAAAATCAATAAGGAAATAACATCTTTAAATGACACATTAGACCAACTGGAAATAATTGACATTTACAGAGCCTTTCATCCCAAAACAGCTGCTTATACATTCTTCTCTAGTGCACATGGAAAATTCTCAAGGATCGACCACACACTGGGACACAGAGATAGCCTCAACAAATATAAGAGGGTTGAAATCATACCAACCATTTTCTGATCATAATGCTTTGAAATTAGAGATCAACTGCAGAAAAAAATCAGGAAGAACCACAAATACTTGGAGATTAAACAACATACTAGTGAAGAATAATTGGGACAGAAAAGAAATAAAAAGAGAGATTAGGAGATACATAGAAATGAATAATAATGATAGTACAACATATCAAAACTTTTGGGACACAGCAAAAGCAATCATAGGAGGAGAGTTCATATCATTACAGGCCTATTTCCAAAAATAAGAATAGGCAAAAATAAACAACCTAAAACTTCATCTTAGAAAAACTAGGAAAGAAAGAACAAATGAAGCCTAAAGTCAGCAGAAGGAAAGAAATGATCAAAAGTAGAGCAGAAATAAATGAAATTGAAAACAAAAAATACAATAAAAAAAATAAATGCAATAAAGAGCTGGTTCTTGGAGAAGGTGAATAAAATTGGCAAACCCCTGATTAGACTCACTAAAGAAAAAACAGAAGGACACAAATAAACAAAATCGGGGATGAAAGAGGGGAAACTACAACTGACATCGCAGAAATACAAAGGATCATACAAGAATACTATGAAAAAGTAGATAACACTAAATTTAATAATCTAGAAGAAATGGACCAGTACTTAGAAAAATACAACCTTCCTAAACTGAATTAAGAAGAACTAGAAAATCTACATTGACCGATCAGCAGTATGGAAATTGAAACAATCATCAAAAACCTACCAAAAAGTAAAAGTTCAGAACCAGATGGCTTCACCAGTGAATTCTACCAAACATTTAAAGACTTAATACTATTCTCCTCAAATTCTTCCAAAAAATCAAAGAGGAGGCAATACTTCCCAACTCATTTTATGAGGCCAATATTATTCTAAAAACAAAACCTGGTAAAGATAACACAAATAAAGAAAACTGTAGACCAGTAGCTCTGATGAACACGGAT
>NW_011888890.1:6534834-6538083 GCF_000151845.1 Pteropus vampyrus | reverse complement strand
AGAAAAAAACAAAAAACAAACCATAATTAAAAATAAGGTGACTAGCAGGCAGAAAGAAGCAGAGGAGTGCAACTCTTACTAAGAACAGGGCATTATAGGCTTAAATAATAATAAGAGAATTGCTATAGCAAGATAGTAATGAACGTTCAGCATAGATAGGGACAAATTGAGACAACAATGACTAAAAAGGGGAGGATTCAAAGGTCCAAATTCACAAAGGAGAATGGAGATAAGGAATACACAGAAAAAAATGGACAACTGTATATATATAACTATCTTTTACATATTTATAATGGCAACCACATGCCAAAGATTCAGAACTGAAGTATATAACATAAAACAAGAAAGATGAGTGACAAAACCCACAAAAGCCAACCAAAAAAACGAAAACAGAAACACAAGAAGGAAGCAATGGAAACTCCAAGCTACCAGAAAGCAAAAGATAAAATGGCTATAAGAAGATCTTACATTTCAATAATCACCCTAAATGTAAATGGATTGAACTCACCAATAAAAAGGCATAGAGTTGCATGATGGATCAAAAAAACAAACCCCAACCCTATGCTGCCTCCAAGAGACACATCTCAGTTCCAAACACAAATACAGACTCAAAGTGAAAGGTTGGAAAATGGTATTTCAAGCAAATAGCATTGAGAAAAGCAGGAGTAGGTGTACTAATATCAGTACTAATATGACTTCAAAATTAAAAAGATAAAGAAAAATCCTGAGGGACACTTCATAATGCTAAAGATAATCATGCACCAAGAAGACATAACACTCATTAATATATATGCTCCCAAACAGGGAGCCCTAAAACATGTAAAGCAATTACTAATAGAATTAGAGGGAGAAACAGACCAAAGCACTATCATAGTAGGGGACCTAAATATCTCACTGTCCGATATGGACAGATCATCCAAACAGAAAATCAATAAGGAAATAACATCTTTAAATGACACATTAGACCAACTGGAAATAATTGACATTTACAGAGCCTTTCATCCCAAAACAGCTGCTTATACATTCTTCTCTAGTGCACATGGAAAATTCTCAAGGATCGACCACACACTGGGACACAGAGATAGCCTCAACAAATATAAGAGGGTTGAAATCATACCAACCATTTTCTGATCATAATGCTTTGAAATTAGAGATCAACTGCAGAAAAAAATCAGGAAGAACCACAAATACTTGGAGATTAAACAACATACTAGTGAAGAATAATTGGGACAGAAAAGAAATAAAAAGAGAGATTAGGAGATACATAGAAATGAATAATAATGATAGTACAACATATCAAAACTTTTGGGACACAGCAAAAGCAATCATAGGAGGAGAGTTCATATCATTACAGGCCTATTTCCAAAAATAAGAATAGGCAAAAATAAACAACCTAAAACTTCATCTTAGAAAAACTAGGAAAGAAAGAACAAATGAAGCCTAAAGTCAGCAGAAGGAAAGAAATGATCAAAAGTAGAGCAGAAATAAATGAAATTGAAAACAAAAAATACAATAAAAAAAATAAATGCAATAAAGAGCTGGTTCTTGGAGAAGGTGAATAAAATTGGCAAACCCCTGATTAGACTCACTAAAGAAAAAACAGAAGGACACAAATAAACAAAATCGGGGATGAAAGAGGGGAAACTACAACTGACATCGCAGAAATACAAAGGATCATACAAGAATACTATGAAAAAGTAGATAACACTAAATTTAATAATCTAGAAGAAATGGACCAGTACTTAGAAAAATACAACCTTCCTAAACTGAATTAAGAAGAACTAGAAAATCTACATTGACCGATCAGCAGTATGGAAATTGAAACAATCATCAAAAACCTACCAAAAAGTAAAAGTTCAGAACCAGATGGCTTCACCAGTGAATTCTACCAAACATTTAAAGACTTAATACTATTCTCCTCAAATTCTTCCAAAAAATCAAAGAGGAGGCAATACTTCCCAACTCATTTTATGAGGCCAATATTATTCTAAAAACAAAACCTGGTAAAGATAACACAAATAAAGAAAACTGTAGACCAGTAGCTCTGATGAACACGGATTTAAAAATATTAAATAAGATACTAGCGAACCAAATACAGCAACATATTAAAAAGATTATATACCATGATCAAGTGGGCTTCATCCCAGGGGCACAGAGATGGTTCAACATACGCGAATCGATTCATGCGATACACCACATAAACAAATTAAAAAATAAGAATCATATGATCATATCAATAGATGCAGAAAAAGCCTTCGACAAGATACAGCATCCATTTATGATCAAAACACTTAACAAAATCGGTATAGAAGGGAAGTACCTGAACATAATAAAGGCCATATATGACAAACCCTCAGCCAACATTATTCTTAATGGTGAAAAACTAAAAACCTTCCCTCTAAGATCAGGAACAAGGCAAGTCTGTCCACTATCTCCACTCTTATTCAATATAACATTGGAGTCTTAGCAAATGCAATCAGACAAAAGAAAGATATAAAAGGCATCCAAATTGAAAACAAAGTCAAACTGTCACTATTTGTGAATGACATGATTCTCTATATAGAAAAACCTAAACACTCCACAAGAACACTGCTAGAAACAAACAATAAGCAAATACAGTAAAGTTTCTAGATACAAAATCAATGTTCAAAAATCCATAGCTTTCTTGTACTCTAATAATGAAGTGTCAGAAAAAGAAGTAGAAAAAATAATTCCTTTTGCAATTTCAACCAAAAGAATAAAATACCTAGGAATATATCTAATGAAATATGTGAAGGATCTATATAATGAAAACTATAAGACTCTATTAAAAGAAATCGAAGACAATACAACGAAATGGAAAGATATTTCATGTTCTTGAATTGGAAGAACCAACATAGTTAAAATGGCCTTATTACCTAAAGCATTATACAGATTTAATACAATCCCCATCAAAATTCCATCAACATTTTTTAAAGAAATAGAACAAAAAATCATCAGATTTGTATGGAAGCACAAAGGACGTTGAATTGCCAAAGCCATTCTGAGAAAAAAGAACGAGGGTGGAGGCATCACTTTGCCTGACGTCAACTTATACTCCAAAATGACAGTAATCAAAACAGCATGGTATTGACAGAAAAACAGACACACGGACCAGTGGAACAGAATTGAGAGTCCAGAAGTAAGCCTATGTTTATAGGTACAAATAATTTTTGACAAAAAAGCCAAAAGTTTACAGTGGAGAAAGGAAAGCCTCTGCAATAAATGGTG
>NW_011888890.1:6534051-6534784 GCF_000151845.1 Pteropus vampyrus | reverse complement strand
CCAGAAGTAAGCCTATGTTTATAGGTACAAATAATTTTTGACAAAAAAGCCAAAAGTTTACAGTGGAGAAAGGAAAGCCTCTGCAATAAATGGTGCTGGGAATAATGGATAGCCACCTGCAAAAGAATGAAACTAGACTGTTGTCTATCACCACACACCAAAATTCACTCAAAAATGGATTAAGGACATGAATGTAAGACCTGAAACAATAAAACGCATAGAAGAAAACATAGGAACTAAACTCAAGGAGAGGATTTTATGAATTTGACCTCAAAGGCAAGGGAAGTAAAAGCAAAAATAAATGAATGGGATCACATCGAACTAAAAAGCTTCTGCACAGCAAAAGAAACCGTCAACAAGGTAAAGAGGCAGCCATCCGAATGGGAAAATATATTTGCAAGCAACGGCTCCGATAAGGGCCTAATATCCAAATATACAAAGAACTCTTACAACTCAATAACAACAACATCAAAAACAAACGATCCAATGAAAAAATGGGCAGAGGACCTGAACAGACACTTTTCCCTAGAGGATATACAAATGACCAACAAATATTTGAAAAGATGCTTAACATCGCAAAGCTATTAAGGAAATGCACATCAAAACCACAATGAGATACCATCTTACACCTGTTAGAATGGGTATAATCAACAGGACAAGTAATAACAAATGTTGAAGAAGATGCGGAGAAAAAGGAACCCTCATACACTGCTGATGGGACTGCAAATTGGTA
>NW_011888890.1:6525594-6533180 GCF_000151845.1 Pteropus vampyrus | reverse complement strand
TAGCTATATATGGGGTTGTAAGTTATTATTATAGCTGGCACCAGAATACCTCAAAAGAGTACTCATTGCTTAGAAAAATACTGCATGTTTTAGATGTGGCAACACAAATAGCTTGTTTGTACACCTGTTTCCGAGGAAAAAAATATAAAGAAATCTACTAGATGGTCTGGAGTAGGATTCTCCCTGCAATAAGGAAGCAGTGAAAATTTTCTGGTGAGGGTGAATAAAGGACTTTAAAAACAAGAATGTCTCACATGCAACTTGAAATTAAGTGTGGTGATGTGATGAAACCCTCTCCTCCATCTCTTCCAAACCCTCAGTAGTGATGGCTCCCTACACAGAATCCCTATGTATATAGAAATCGTAGAGAGTATCTAGGTCTGTATTTGAAATAGTATAAGGAAACAAGCATAGGATGATGGCCAGACATCTATACTTGAGCCAAATTAGTGTGGACAGAAGGCAGAGTCATGACAACGGAGCCACTTTCCCACCTCCCATCTTAGGAATCCAAGGAAATCATGGAGAGGACGTGATGCCTCCACAGACATGGATTGGAGTTTTATCTAGCTCTGAAGCAGTTAAGAGGCCCTGGCAAACATCTGAGTTACATTTAATACATCAATATTGCCTAACCATTTGGACATGTAGTTTACAGCATGCATTTGTATATATATATATATATTTTTTTGCAGTTAACAAAGCTGATATTTAGGCATTTCGAGTGTCCTTAGGCACATTTAGATATTCAGACATATCTGATGCAGTGACTTGTTCATGAAATACTCTTTAAAAAATGAAAACATCGTGCACGGACAGGGAGAAAATATTTGCAAATCACATATCTGATAAAGGACTTGTATCTAGAATATGTTTTTTAAAATATTCCAAACTCAACAATAAGAAAATAATGAAGCCCCCCCACCCACCCAAAAAGGTGGTAAATTTTAATGTATAGTACACAAAATACACATGAACAGCAAATAAATACATGGAAGTTTTTTTGTGTGTATGTGGCTTAGATCAGATAATGAACATTAAATGGTTTTTGATATAGAGAAACCCATTCCATCATGAGGATGTAGCATAGCCACTGCCTTTCCTGAGATAAGTTCCACCAGCCATCCTGCTCGAGTTCTGTGTGTGATATACTCGAGGTCTGGCCAGCAATCTTGGCTAGTCTGGCTGTGAAACATATAGAGAGCCAGCAGTTGGCAGTAGAGTCAGAAGGTGAATGGTACCCAGAGTCAAACTTTGCCAATCGCAGACATTTTCCCTAAATCTGTCGTACCGATGCTTATTGACCTTTAAAAAATTTTTTATTAAATTTATTCTTTTGTCTTCAGGGTTTAAAACATCAAATTAATTGTCTAAACTCTCCTAGAATAGTCAGTTTAAAACAATCAAACTCTGAGATTGGACTAGAATTGCCAGCGCAGAAGAATACTCTCTTAATATAGTAGGACCAATTAATCACTTAACTGTTAGTGGACTTGGTGGGGACTACTCTATAAAATTGTTCACATCAAAAATTACCTCCAAATCAGTAAATTCTACTTCAATTGACATTCTATTTCAAAATTCCTGCTTTGCTTTATAATTCTCTGAGTAGGGAATCCTTAGGAAACCCAAAATAAATTTTTAAATTATATTCCAAACAATTAACCTAGGATAAGGAAAAATGGAGCTCACTTCAAAAGACTCTTTTAAGAAAATGAAAAGAAATGTCACAGACTGGGAGAATATACGTGCAAGTCACATATCTGATGAAGGACTTATATCAATACATAAAGAACTCTCAAAATTCAGTAATAACCGAAGAACCCAGTAGAAGATGGACGGGTGCTCCCGTGAACATGAGGCTACGAGAAGTGCAGAGCATGTGGGCCTGGCCTATAGCCTGTGGGCCGCCTGGGCACCTGCCAGGCCTGCCCACCATGGCTCTGGGGCCTGGGGGTGGGTCATCGGGACACTGCACAAGGGCCCCCTACCACTCTTGGCGTTTAATTTCACAGAGGAACATGAGTGGATAACATCAGAAAATGATATTGGAACAATGGGAATCAGCAATTTTGCGCAGGAAGCTTTGGAAGATGTTGTTTACTATAATTTGACTGAAGTTGGGACAAAATTGAACAAACAAAATGAGTTTGATGCTTTTGAAAGTGTTAAAGCTGCTAGTGAACTCTATGCTCTTCTATCAGAAGTAAATAAAATAAATGAAACCCTTGTAGAAAATCCAGGACTGTCAACAAAGCTTGTTACGAAGATGGTTGGCTGATCAAGATGACACTGAGTAACCCTTCAGAACTAAATGAACTAATAAGTAAAGAAGCATATGAGAAATACATAAAATCTATTGAAGATTGAAAGTGGAACTGCCCCTAAATAAAGTAGTATGAAACAACTTAATCTAGAATAGTGTTTTAAATTAGTGGTGGATAGAAGATTTAAAATAGCAACTTTTAGCAATACCGATGGAAAAAGAAACTACAACAATGTTACTGGAAGAAAATATCCCTTAACTTTCAATGACTGCAGATAAGCACAATATACATCTTTTTCACAATATCCAAAATTTTTTTAAAAATTATGGAATTTAAGGATAACATTGTTATCTTGAGCCTTATATAATATTGTAAGTTGCTTACGTCTATCTCTGGGTTTGGGTCAAAATGCTTAATGACCTTTCCATTGGAAATAATTGGCAGTGGAGAAAAGTTTTTTTTGTTGTTACAGTGTCAGATGACAAACAATACTGTCTTCATTTTGCAATAATCTGCATTTGCTGCTATTTTTATACAGTGAAGCAACAGCTTGGCAGGGAAACAAAGTTTAATAATAAAACATTAAACTTCACTTAAAAAAACACAAAAACAAACAAATAAAAATATGGACAAAAGATTTGAAAACACACTTCACCAAAGAAGATACACAGGTGGTTAATAGGACAGGAAAAGATCAATATCGTTAGTCATTAAGGACATGCAAATTAAAACCATAGTGAGATACCATTATATGCTTTTCAAGATGGGTAAAGTTAAAAAGACTGACCATGTTAAGCATTGGCAAGGGTGTGGAGCAACTGAAACTTTCATACACTGCTGGTGGAAATAAAACATGGTACAATCACTTTGAAAAAACATTTGCAGTTTCTTAAAAAAGTAAACATATAGGTACCATATGAGCCAGACATTCTGCTTGGTTATTTATCCAAGAGAATAGAAAGCAGGTTTCCATGCACAGACTTGTAAATGAATGTTTGCAGGAGCTTTATTTGTAATATCTCAAAGTTGGAAACAACTCAAATGTCCATCACAGGAGAATGATGATAGAAATTGTAGTATATCCATGTAATAGAATACTATTCAGTAATAAAAAGGAATGAATCCCCTGATACATGCAATAGCATGGATGAATCTCAAAATAATTATGCTGAGTATAAAAGGAGTACATTAAAAAAAGGAGTACATTCTGTGTTATCCCATTTATACAAAATTCTGGAAAGGAAAACTAGTTTATAATAACAGAAAGTAGATGGGGGCAGGTAGGGGCAGTGGGAGTGAGGAATAAGATGGAGGGAGAAATTACAAAGGAACACAAGGAAGCTTTTGAGAGGACATGGCTATGTTCACCACCTTGATTATGGTGCTGGTGTCAGGCGTTGTACACATATGTCACAACTTGTCAAAGTGCTCCTTTTAAATACGTGAAGTTTAGGGTATGTCAATTACACTTGATTAAAATTCTTAAAATACATAAATTAAAATGGGGCCAAGACATTTTGTGTCCCTTTGTCAGAATCAACATACTTTGTTTGATGTCCTAAGATCTCTTAATCAGATTCCAAAATAAAATGAAATCAGTAGACCCGTAGAAGGGAAAAATTATCTTACAGTCTAAGTTCATCATTGTCAGCAGTTAGATTGTTAGAGGTTTTTATGTCACATTTGCAATAGTTCTTCATACTGTGAAAGGTTCCCCATGAAACCAATTAGTATCTCCATGTGCTGAAACTATGAGAAAAGCCCAGAGCACTTTATATATTGCATATTGCACTAACTGCATTTCAATTTGCAGAATACAAAGCCCAGTGCACAAGGAAACTATTTTTTATTTTTTTTATTGTAGTAAAATATATGCAACATCAAATTTACCATTTTAACCATTTTTAATTGTACAGTTCTGTGGTATTAAGTACATTCATATATTTGTGCGAACATCACCACCATTCATGTCCAGAATTTTATCTTCTCCAATTAAAATTTTGTACTCATTAAACATTAATTTCCCATTTTCCCCTCCCTCCAATCCCCGGCAATCACCATTCTATTTTCTTTCTCTATGAATTTAACTACACTGGGTAACTCATATAAGTGGAATCATACAGTATTTGTCCTTTTGTGACTGGCTTATTTCACTTACCATAATGTCTTCAAGTATCATCCATGCTGCAGCATGTGTCAGAATTTCCTTCCTTTTTAGGCTGAACAATATTCCATGGTACATATATATCACATTTCATTTATCTTTTTATCCATTGATGGACACTTGAGTTGCTTCCACCTGTTGGCTATTGTAAATACCGCTACTATAAACACAGGTGTACAAATACCTGTTTGAGTTCCAGCTTTCATTTCTTTTAGGTATATACCCAGAAGTAGAATTTCTGGATCATATAGTAATTCTATATTTAAATTTTTGAAGAATCATCGAAGCAACTTTTTAAAAGTTATATCTTCATAATGCAGATATTTGTGATCATCGTATAATGCAAACACAATAATAACAGCTACATTTCTTAAGGACATGTGTTCTGCAAGGGATTCTGCTAAGCATGTTATAAATATACACCATCTTATTTAATCTTCTTTAGAACCCTAGGAGGAAAGATCTCCTTTCTACACATAAAGAAAATGAGGCTCCGTAAGTGTAAATAACTTTCCCAAGTCTAAAGTTGGTAAAGAACAGAGACTATTTGGAACCAGGGACCATACTCTTAACTACCTGTAATCATCTGCTATCTCCCAAATGTTATTTTTATCCAACTACATAGCACTGAAGTTGTGATTTAGAGAGGAAATAAGAAACTCTATGGCCCAGTGGCTCTGGCTCCTGGCTTTGCTCCAAGTGCCAGTAGGGACCTTCTTCTGCAGGAGGGGCTGCTCTCCTCACTTCGACAGCTGTTTCCTTTCCACTCCCATTCAGGAAAGGACTCTCTCTCCCTTTCTCCAGCGAGATTAGGAAATTCCCATCTGCTCCCTTGACAGACTCTACAGAGGATATTTTCTCATAAAGCGTTTTAGCGGCAACTGTCTGAACCATGAGTCATAGTTTTCCCTGGCAAGGCTGCATTTCCTTCTCTCGACCACTATGTTCTTATCCCATACTAGCTCTGTATGCAGTTTCCTTTTCAAGTCTGGCACCAGCTGCTTTCGTTATCTCATAGGAATGTTTAAGAACCAAATGGCCTGCGTTGTTTCATGAAAGCACAAAAATTTCTCTTTCTCTTCACTTTTAAACTTCTTGGCTCCCCCACCTTTTTTTGTTGTTGTTGTAAAAACCTAGAGGTAAAATAAGTAGTTTTTAAAGTTGAAGATGACCGACATCCAGAAATGCATGAGTTAGAAATCTATGAATTTAAAAGTCCAAATACTAAAACAAACATGTTTACTCTACTCCAGTGGTAAAAAGCATAGGACATAGGAGATGGAATTAATATAAACGTCAGTGCTAATGTGAGTTCTGCCATTTTTTAAGTGTGGGATCCCAGGCAAGTTATGTAAATTGGAGATAATCACACCTCAAAACCTTGTGGAATAAAAGATATGCATGACATGATCCAGCACAGGGCCTTGCCTATGGGAGAGGCCCAATGTTTAACTGACTTACAAGTGAATAAAAATTGTAGAAATTTCTCACACAAAGTTAGGTGGGCTTCTGGAGCACTCTTTCCAAAATCTCATACAAAAAGCAAGTCCTAAATAAGTGAATAGTTGATAAAGGTATTGCTCTCACAATAGGATATAAATAAATGCAATTTTCACCAAAGTCATATTTGTAAATATCAGAAAGGAATATTCAGCATCTATGATTACCAAACATAAATAAGACATTTCTAAAATTTCAATTTCAACCTTTCTATAAGTGGCCTTCGGAAAGTTATTTAAGAAGCGTGACCAATTGTTTCACAGATCTTTGAAATGTCAAGAAAAAAGATGGGTAAGGGAAACAAACTGTGGGAAACAATGAACAGGAAGAGGAATCAGTCTTTGTTGATCTCCTATGTTGTGTCTGAACTCTTTTTATATATTACATTGGACATCTGTTGTTGCCTGCCTTGCCCACCTGGTGTCAGGGCCACAACCTACAGCTGTGGGAATGGGCATTTGACCCAGACTGGGCAGCTGAGAGCACTGGCATCTTACAGTGATGAGTCAGGAGGAGATAAGTGACTCAAACAGAGGCCATGAGAGATCAAGCAGAACTATTGCTGGAATGCTGGGGAACAGGGCGGTCTCTGTCTGCAGTAGTAGTGGTTATAGGTACCTGGTCCAGCGTAAGCCTGGAGGCAGGCTGGCCACATTCAGCTGCACAGCTTGTGCTCTGAGCACCTTTCTCTGGCCAGCCTGGTTTGTCCCACAATGGAAGAAATGCTTAAGGATAAAGCCAACTCAAAGGAAGGGAAAGATAGACAAATTCACATTCCTGAAAATACTGTTCCAGCCACAACTGAAGCCAAGTGAACTCTTAAAATGTTTAAGTTATTTGAGCCTTGATATAGGATTATAGGGGACTGGAAAATATACTAAAAAATCCAGACTGACCTCTCCCACCGTTTGAAGCAACCCATCTGCAATTCCTTCACCTTAAATTTTGTGAAAGGTGATCCAGATTGGTCTGCCCATCCTTAGAAGTGTGGGGAGGTACTCACAGCCCATGCCTGACTGGCTTTTTCCTTGTCCTTCCTGTATGACATGATGTTTATGTACTAATTAAAGTAAGTGACTTATAAAGCTGTCCACGGCCTCACCACTGAATGCTTTAGATTTGGGTTCAGCTAAATCTTTTCAGAAAGGGATTCAGAGTTAAACTGTCCTTTCATTTCTATTTAAAAGCTATGTCTTCTCGGAGGCACATAGTTTTGTCCCCAGATACAATTCAATAAACATTTCCTAAACGTGCAATGCATACCAGAAACTGTGCTAAGTACTGGACTTATGTGAACAAGCAAAATGGAGACATTATCCTCAAGAAGCTCATTTTTAAGAGACAGAAATAGATAAGTATATGACTAAAAATGATAGCATAATGATAAATGCCATTCTAACAAAATGAACAATTTCCTATAGAAGCCCAGATTTGTTCTGACAGGATTTGAGCAGCCTTCACAGACAAGATATTTGAACTCAAATTTAAAGAGATAGTAGCACTTAAAAATGAAAAGATTGAGAGAGAGGGGATTTCAAAACAAGACAATCTGAACAAAAGAACAGAGTCATGAAAACACACGGCCTGTTCAGGGAATGTCACCAAGTAAGTGCAACTAAAGGACAGGATGGGGTAAGAGCAAGAAGGAAACGGAG
>NW_011888890.1:6514419-6522767 GCF_000151845.1 Pteropus vampyrus | reverse complement strand
CTGTCATTGTACAGTTTCGCAGATACTGTTGCCTGAGCCCAGCAACAGTAGGTTTGGTGCCCCACACTGGACCACTAGGCTGATTCTCACTCCCCATTCCCTGGTAGCTCAGCCATAAAAATACCAAAATGAAAAAGACATCTTTAGATGTCACAGGGAGCTGTTGTTAGTCCTGAGATTCTGTCCTCTTTTTTATCTTTTATCTCTCTGATCAATGCTTGAGAATGAAGAAACACAGGCACCCCACAGGTAGAGTGACTAGGGACACTTAAACAGGGCCGAAGAGCCCTCCAAAGGTTTTGAGCAGAGATGGTGGACTCTCAAGCTATGATAATATCCAAGGAGACTTCACTGCCTTCATTGGTTTTTCATAATGAGTTTAAAAACTTTCCTGATTTTTTCTTCTTCTTTTATTCTTTTAATTTGTTGGAAGTGGTAAATGGTAATAACTCAAAGAGAAAATAGTAGTGGACGGAAGCAGTAGGAGAACAATTTACAATTCTGATTTGTTGATCTGAATGAACTGCTGTCACTGATCAACTTGGTGAAGACTGGCCCTGTGGAATCCATTGTCTGACTGGACCTTGCTGTGATACTAAGTGGTCACTTACCTTGCTGTGATACTAAGTGAAACACATTTTGCCTCCAGTAGAGAATGGACCATCAGTGACCTTGCCCACCATTAACCGACCAAAATGAGAAGAAATATATTTTTATAGACTCTCCCCCAGATTTGACCATATAGTAATAAGGTTTTCAGGAGACTGAAAAATGATAATCCTTAACTAGTTCTAATATTATTTCCCTCCTGGCCAAAATAACTAACCTAAGGGCACATCTTCTAGTCACAATGCCCTCTGCATGTATCACATCTTTCTCAATAAGGCATTTTAATTCCAAAAAATAAGCTTGGCATAGAGTAGATTAGAGATCTAAGCATTGCTTTTCCTCCTTGGGCCATCATTATTCCCATTCAACAATCCACATGCCTGCAAGAACAGATGAGGATTTCAGTAGCCACTCTTAGGACCCTGTCAACAGAAGTGAGCACCCTAGGCAAAAGGAAAGAACATTCTAGGTCATAGGAAGTTTTAGCCAATTAACTTAAATATCAAAAAGAAATGCAAAGTTTCTGGTTCAAAATGGCAGATAACTTATCTCTTTGACTTCTTCCTCTTCCCAATGCCCTTTGAAAATAATAGTAAACAAGCGATGAGGAGGTGGAGTCATGAGATATTGTCTAATATGGATGAGACAAGACATAATGATTTAAGTATGCCATTTATACTCATTTATTCTCACAAGTATATTATGATATTATGCTTACAAAGTTACCAATGAAGAATGAAAATAATATAACTATTTCTGTTAGGAATGCTTTCAGCTATGAGTAAGGAGTACTCTTATTTGCAGTAGCTTAAACAGAAAAGGGTGTAATTTCCCTGCCTACAGTAGATCCAGAGGTAGGCAGTCAGGGCAGGGCAGATTTTCAACAATGGTGCCTGGGACTCAGATACTCTCTTTCTGCTCCATTGTTTTTATTGTCATTGCTATATTTGTCACCTCACGGCCTTGTCACCTTGTGGCTGTTGCACCTGCAGGCATTGCCTTCACACTTCAAGAAGAAGCAGAAAAGGATGTCACCTGAATCAGGAAAGCAGAAGTTTTCCTAGAATTCTTCATCTTCCATATGGAGTCTGGGATGTAGATGTTTTAGGTGGACATATTGCCTTTGTTAATATGGCAAAAGAAGGAATGAAAAATGGGTAAAATGTTTTTAAAAAATATAACTGCAACAATAGCCAATACACCCTAGAGAAAAGAAGAGAAATGGCAGTGATGTAAACAAACTACATTTATTATATTTTAGGACATGAAGTGAAAAAGTTATAGTCTAAGTTAATAAATCAATAAATAAAGATTGGAGTACACTATTCAGAATTGCAGAGCTAAAAATAAGTTGTAAAAGAAAAGAAATAGAAAACAGGTTGCCTATGTAGTTCAGAAGTGGGAATGATGCAATGTAAGAAGATGTTTTTTCATTTAATTCCATTCTGTTGGAATCTTTTTTAATACTCTGCATGTGATATCATTATAAAAACTATAAGGAGAGAGAAATGTGAGCTGATATTGTACTTCAAGCAGGTGAAACAGGAAAGATTTTTTATAAATATGCCCAACACCTAGCACACTGCCTAGCACATGATATATGTTCAACAAATAGTTTGAATGATAATAATTAATTTTTCAAATAAAAAGTAAAATTAAATATTTACACACTCCAAAAATATCACAAAAGAATGACAAAAGTTAGAATACATAATGCTCTTCAATTTGATGAGACAATTTCATTGTCTGTCTCAGAGGTTTGTAGATTCGTTTAAATGCCCACAGCAAACAAATATTTTAAGCATGTATACCTCAGTGTACATGCCTTTGGCCTCTCTACCTGAAAACAGCCTTTAATAGGCCCTATGAAGGCACATGAAGGTTAGCAGAAGGGATCACAACCAAAGTGAAGAAAGAGGAGCCAAGGAATACTAAAGAGGGGTGACAAACTTTATCTGCTTCATGATTTTGGCAGCGGCAAAGAGAGTCAGAAAATGAAGGGAATCTAAGCTCATTTTCTTCTCTACTTGTCTAATGAGAATAAGAATATCTATCTGAAATTTATGTGGGAAACTATTTGAGCTGTGAATGTCCAGCACCATCCATTAGCCTTGAAAAGGAACCAATAGTCACAACACCATATTTTTAAAATAATAAATACTCAACATTAGTGAAAGAAATAGGCATCAAACACAAAATAATGTATCTCTCAGGTTATAATTCAGGATATTCAAATATTTAGAACCGATATGATAGTGGAAGGCAGCAGAAAATAATTGCCAAAAACCTCAAAAATACATATTCCCTTTGATTTAGCAGTTCTGTTTCTAGAAATTTATCCTAAGGAAATAGAAAAAATTTGAAATATGTCTATTGGTGCAGACTTTGTAACACCTACGACTTGGGAGTAAATATAAGTAAATATAAGTAAATATAACCATAGAGGATTAATTAAATTATACTACCATCTCAAAATGGAATACTATATAGCTATTAAAATGATTATGCTAGGTCTCTATATATTGACTTAGAAAATATTCTATCACGAACACACCGTTAAGTGGCAGAGATACATTTTAAACAATATACAAACTGTAATCCTATTTTTTGTGAGAAAATATGGATGTATACATATGCACAAAATAAAGTCTAGAATTATGTAAATAGTAAATTATAAATGAAATAGCAAGGTAAGTATTTCTGAGTGATAGACTTATGAATAGGTTTATTTTTTTCTTTGTACTTTTTCTGAATGTTTAACACATTTAAAACATAGCAGGTAATGGCCTTTATACTTATTTAATAATATAGTGATCTGAATTTTGAAGAGAAAATACGTTTTCTCCAATCTTATCACAACCCTAATGAATTATTTACTCTTGTTGTATCTTGACATTTTGTGTACTCCACTATGTCCCTGACAACGAAATAACGATAACATGAAAATAAGCTCCGCTTGATAGTTATAAGCCCCAATTTAATTCCTGAGAATCACATCATGGTATTATTTTGTGCCTTGATGTAATTTTAAAACAATTTTAAAATAATTACCCACTCCTAAACTTTTAGTAGAAAATACATGAGATTGGGATTTAGGAGGCTTGAATACTTTTCTCTCCTCAGCAACTAGCTAGTGGGAAAATCTCTCTACAGGACTGCTTAGAGGACCAGTGGAAATTTCAGACGCTTGAGTCTTTCAGAGTTTTAGTTTTATCACTCAAGGATTTTCATTTTATCTGGTTTCCATCTCTCTTTAAGATTATAATTAAATGTAAAAGACTTTTACTACTGTTTTTTTTTTTAAATATACCTAAGGCAAAAGGTCTGGATTAAAATATATCTATATTTGAATCCTTGTATTTATAAATCAACAGTTACAAATTGTGTAACATTGGAAAAATTTCTTAACCTCTCTGAGGTTCAGCTTCATCACTTTAAAAATGAGTTGATAAAATGGTCTTTTAAGATTTAAGGTATGAGATATTATATCTAACTACCTGGCACAATTCCTGAAACATGGGAAGTGTTAGACAAATGTTAGCTATTGTCATCATTGGCTACACTGGTTACTCAACTCAAACGCAGATTAAGCTCTAGTAATAAGAGACTCTATAAGGCTGAAAAGAAGAAAACTAAAGTTTTCAGTAGCGTATCTCTACATGTCTTCATTATGTTAAATACAAATAGACTTTCATGTTGATGATAAGCAGGAATAAAAGAATTAATGGAAAAAAGAAAACATGATTCTACAGTCAGAATTTCCTGGGCATCATCAAAGGAATTCTTTATATACAAGAACTCGAGTCATCTTTTCTTATCATTAGTAAAAGCAATTTGTTTTAAAATGTTTAACAGCAACCACAACTTAGAGTGCTATAATGAAATCAGCTCATTTCATAATAGTAGTTAAGCAGTGATTTAATTAAAGTGTTTCTTTTAGTATCTTTACCCATTTTCATTCAAAAGTCTTCCTCAATAAATTGCATTTAAATGGTTTTAATGCTCGGGCTTACACAAAGGTTGCCTGTGATTTTAGAAAATCACAGGTTCTTCTATTTTTTTTTTTTTTGTAAAACAGCACTTGAAAGTGCTCTTGTAATTCAACCCCCAAATTCTGAATTTCAAATGGAGAGTAGGGGATTTACCAAATATGTGATGAAGAATCATGTTTTCATGTTCTTTCATTTTGGCAGGAACTCTTGTTTCAATTGAAAACATTCCCTCACCATTAAAGAAACCCAGAGGGTAATCATGAGTTAAGACCTGGAAAATAAAACTGAGAGGAAAGACTGGAACAACATGTGGTTGTCATTTTTCAAGGCAACAGAGAGGGGAAGTGGTTTTCCACTGCTAGCTAAGCAAAGGCAAACACACATACCATATTAAAGTGGAGGGCAGACAGTAAAAGTATAAAGAGATAATGCTTCCCTTTTTTTATTCATGGTGAAGCAGGTGCTGACTTGCCCTGCAGTTAGGACTGCTTAGTTTAGGATCTCAATGTCAATTCATATTTGAGGTAAAGGTTTTTATTTATATGCACGAACTCTCACAAGCACTCTAAAAGATATGGCTATCTCACTCACTTGGGCTCCACTTCTTTAAAGATGAGCCTTAGTAGGATGTGGGACTTCCCCAGGACCACAGTTTGAAGGTAAATAGGAAATCACTATCCCTCAATTTTCAGTTATACGGATTATTCTATCTGTCCATGCCTAGAGAGAGAGAGAGAGAGAGCGAGAGAGAGAGAGCGAGAGAGAGAGAGAGAGAAAGAGAGAGAGACAGAAAGAGAGACAGACAGAAAGAAAGAAAGAAAGACAGACAGACAGACAGACAGAAAGAAAGAAAGAAAGAAAGAAAGAAAGAAAGAAAGAAAGAGAAATGTAAAAGAAAGACAGACAGACAGACAGACAGAAAGAAAGAAAGAAAGAAAGAAAGAAAGAAAGAAAGAAAGAGAAATGTAAAACAAAAGAAAGAAAGAAAACAGAAAGGAAGAAGAAAGGAAATTAGAAGGAAGAAAGGAAGAACGAAGAAAAAAGTAGTGTTTTTTTTTTTGTTTCAAAAATGTATTTACAATACCAGGTTGTAAAAACAGTATCAACTTGTAGAAATCACTATATCATTCTTCAGTCTTTTTTATAGCTTGTGGTCACCTTTCTTGTTTAATCTCCCTTCATCCACCCCAGCCTTAAATCCTGCTTCATTCATTCTCAAACAAACAAGACACATACCTAAGATGTCATAAGATTTACATGGGGAGGCAACTTTCCTTCCCGCCATCGCATGGCCATCATTGCTAGCTAATTTCCACCCAGCCCAAAGGAAGCCTCAAGATCCTTCTCATCCCAGAAGACTAACACCAATTGATTTGGGATGAAGCCTCTTCGTCATCTCCAATTTAGAGCACAGTCTCTCTAATCTTGTAGCTCCTCTGCTACATTGCCTCTGCTAGTTATGTGATCTTTGGTACATTTAATCTTTCTGAGATTCACTTTCCTCATTCACAAAATGAGGATCATGTAATTATCCCACACTGAGTCTGTAATAAGAAAAAATATATAAAAACACCATGCAAATATATAGAATAACTGTTATTACCTTTAACATTATACAATGGTTTGTTTTATTCCACCCATTTTAATGGTTCTCATCATAATTAGCTTTCTCCTTTGGAAAATTCTGGCCTGCCTCATACACAGTAGTGCATCAGCCATGCGATGCCTGCACTTAAGTGGTTCTCAGTAAATTTTAACCTCCCCTCCACCCTTTCCTGGCTCACTTCTGGTAATGCTATTCATTCATCAACTGTTGGTCTTCACAGGGTTTTCACACTACAATCTGCTCCAGTTAAATAAACTACAAAGTATATAGTCTCATAGAAGGGTTTAGAAACATTATTATGACTGGTTTCCCCACTCATTCACCCACATGTCTCTGAAACATTCTTTACCTCACAGAAGGAAAACCCTGGAAAGAGATACGTTAGCAGCAGGAGCAACCAGGCATTTCTCTCCTGAACAGGATAGTGATGGTGCTGCTGCTGCTGCTGATGGTGATAGTAATCAACATTGATTGAACATTTCCTAAGTGCCATGTGTGATAACATTATCTTCACTTTAGAGATCAGGAAATTGGCACAGAAAGGTTAAACAACTTGCCAAGTTCATGCAACTATTAAGCTGGTGTATTAGTCAGGGTTCTTCAGAGAAACAGAACCAATACAGATATAGATACAGATATCAAGCACCGTCATACTAGTCTGCTCTCAGACTAGAGATACAGATATAGATAAAGAGGAGATTTATTACAGGAATTGGCTCACATAATTATGTAGGAATTAAAAAAAAAACTGGTTATCTAACTCAATCCATTACTCAAGAATTTTAACAAATATTTGTTTATGTGCTTTCTAGAAATAGAGGCATTTTTAGACAAATATAAACTAAGGTTTTGCCACCAACAAGTCTTAACTAGAATAAACGCTAAAGTATGTGACTGAGTTGAGTACAGAGTGGTTCTCACGTGAAAGGTCTGTTTTTCATTAACAAATGACGAAGACAGAAGAATATTTAAATCCATATAGACCAGATAACTCAGCAATTACCCTTGTAAAAGTCATGTGAAACAAGTCTATGTGAAGTTTGGAGTCATGTTCTGCCTTCAAGCAATTATTTCTGGACTTGTCTCCAGGCCCTGAGCATAGTTCATCTTCGCTTTAATCTGTGGACCTCTCCATGCCTTTGCCAATACTGTTCTCTCCACCTGGACCACATGCTCCAACTTGTCTCCTGTAAAACCAACTCCTCTCCTAGGATGTCCATGGCTCTTCACTACCTTCCCCATTCCCAGAGGAATGATTCTCTCTAAAAATTTTTGCAGACTTTTATTATAACTCATCACACTGTATTATATTTTATGGCTATTATCACACCACTATAGTTCCTTGTTTCTTTCCTGATCTTTCCTAGATGTAAGCATCTTGAAAGCAGGGGTCCTGATTCTTTTGTTGTTGTTATTACCATAGTCCTAGTACTTAACACAATGTCTTACACATGGTCAATCTTCAATAAAATCAGAAGGAAGAGTGGGCTCTGTTAACAGCTTGCGTCTTTATTTGTTCACAGCACATGAGGGATCGTAGCAGCCAGCAGAGAGCAGACTAGTATGATGGTGCTTGATAATCATAACAGCAGCAAACGTTGAACACTGACAGAGCACAAGGCACTGTCCTAAGTGCTTCAGGTGAATAAGCAAAGAACAGAGGCCCAGAGAGCTAAATTAGCTGCCTAAGATTGTAGGAGCTAAGTCTGATTCAAACCAAGGGAGCCTGGCTTCAGCATTGGCACTCTCTATCAGTCTGCTTTACTGCTTAAGAAAGAAAAGAGGAATACCATAAGTAGAAGTTAGGTGAGCATCACTATATGGAGAGATAGGAGACCAAAGACAAATTTCACACATTCCACAATTCTAATTATACCAGGAAAAAAAAAAAAACCCTAACAAAAATCTCAATGTACATGATCACATGAGAAGAATTTTGTAATTGTAATTTGTGATAAAGTACAATTAGCTAAAACAAAGCCTTGAAAACCATTCCAAATATCTAAACAAGCATTTTATCCGGAGAGAGTTGTCCTTGGTGGAAATAAGGACAAGCAGCATACCTGGAGGAAGGAAAGCCATTATAAGCTATGCGTAGAAAATTCAAACAAGGCAAGAACATTCACAGCTTTGTTTTCACT
>NW_011888890.1:6509550-6512669 GCF_000151845.1 Pteropus vampyrus | reverse complement strand
TCTTTAGGATCATCTCACAATGCAGAAGGAAAGAGTATCTTGATAGACTATCGGCTGATAAAGAAGACTGTGACAGTGATGAAAAATTTGGAAATTTATGTTCTCGGTACATCTTAAACTTGAGCTGGAACAGGAATATGTCTTCTACCCTAGCCGTTATCCCAATCCTGAGCATGCCCATCTTCTATTTTGGACATTACATGCGATTCCATAAGAGAGTGAGAACAAAGAAAAGCAAAGATGATGGTGGATAAGGAGAAGTGAGGGAAAGAGAGAAAGATGGGGTAGGAATTCCTGAGATACACTCCTACTGGATCTTGCACCCTGACAAGTGCAGAAAGCCCTAGAGGATGATCATTCCGCCTTCTTAGACTTCCTGTTCTCCACCCATCAGTGATAAATCCCACATCATCAGTGTGTATTCATCCAGTGTTGTCTTCAAGTCTAGTTGAGGCGTGGGGCCACATTCTCAATATTACAATTTATTCAAGAAAATTTGGACACAGACACACAGAAGAAAATTTTATATGAAGACGAGGCAGAACTTAGAGCAATGCAGCTACAAGTCAAAGAATGTCGAAGATTGCCCGGAGCCACAAGAAGCTAGGAAGAGGCAAGAAATGATCCTTCCCTACCATCTTCAGAGAGAAAGTGGTCCTGCCAACACCTTGATTTTGGATTTTTATCCTCCAGAACTGACAGAATAAATTTCTTTTGCTTTAAGTCACCTAGTTTGTGGCACTTTGTCATATCACCGATAAGAAACTAATATAATCACTTCAGTTCACACAGCTCAGTGGCCACACAATGACCCAACTCACTTTATGGCCAGTGATGACCTCATGTTGATCATGAACTTCTCTCATAGTCTTATGCTCTCCCGTGTTCCAACGACCTGTTTTCTGTTTGCTGATCTCTCTCACCCCACTGAGAGAGAAGATGCATTTTCCTGACCTTATTTTTGAGTGGAGAGAAAAAGTTTCTCAGAGTTGGTACCCTGAGAGTAATCAGTTGATTTTTGTGATCTCTTAGTGCTTCCACCTTTCAAATGTTCCTTTTGCTAAATTAAGTAAGCACCTCTCCTGAGTGCTATCAAAATCTGTGTGAAGCCTCAGAAACATCTCACGACACTTTTTAAAGTTTCTAAAAGCTTTCGTTTATTTGCCAGTGAGTTTAACAGAGAACATATGCCATATATGGATTTATAAAATTTAAGAATTAGACTACAATAAAATACAGCAGTAAAATAAAAGTAACAATAATTTGATTTTAAAAAAAATTTATTTCAGAAGGTATTTTTGAATCTCACCTACAGAGCCTCAGGATCCAGACTTTAGAAAGTAATTTTCTCAGAAATATAAATGCATTCATAGCAATTGTTAAATTTCTATCTTTGACTAAAAAAGAGTTTACAGTATTTAAAAAGCTCTGTGGTTTTTTTGTAATTAAGAGAACTAATTAAAATCCAAGGGTCGTGCACCTAAAAATGCTTAAGATTTGAACCCAGGAACTGATGATCACAGCCTATAGAGGCAGAGTGAAAAAAAAATGAGCACATGACTTGGGTCAGAAAATCTGGCTTGCAGTAAGTACCAGGTCTTGATTGCCATTTGTTATGCAAACTAAACAGTCACTTCATCCATCTGTTTCCTTAAGTCTAAAACCATATCAATATATCTACCCTTCGCACTTATTAGCAAGAGTAATTATATACTGTATATAGAAATACTTGGTAAAATGTTAAACACAATATAAATCTTAAATTTTCCACAAAAATAAAAAAACATTTCCAGTCAATTCAAGAAATCATTTTTGCATTATTTGCCACTTAGATTTTTTAAAACCACAACAATACCTAATCAACATATTTAAAAAACAAGATATTGATTTATTTCAATGAAAAGATCTTCATCCCACCATAACTTCTATCAGGATGAGGTGATTCCTGCTACCTAAAGAAAGAGTTAACATGTCAATTATTATTGATTAGTAGCAAAAATATTTTAGCACCAAAGTAGGCATATTATACTTGTAAATTATGTATTTTAGTAAATTATTTATTGAATTTCAGCCATAATAGTGTGCCAAGCACTGTGTTAAGTACGTATGCCCGTACGCAAAAACACACACTCACGTGCACACACACACTCACGTGCACACACACCCACATGCACACACACACACTAAACAAAATCTAATTTATTTCTCATCACAATGCTGCGAAGTTGGAATGATTACAGTTAAGGAAATGAGAGCTTAAAGAAACAAACACCTTACCCAAAAGGTCTCTTTGATACTGATTCTAACTCAATCATCATATTCATGTTATTTTTGAAAAAATATTTAACATACTTTTGCAATACATCCTTGTAGTTTAGTTAACATCTTAAAGATTTTTCTCTTCAGTTCATCGCGCATTAGTATTCTCTTCTTTTAAAATATATTCTGACATTTGTGAGGATTGTGCCCTCAAGGCTTTCAGCAATTCCAAACACCACCATTGTGTATTTTTCCCCACATACACACAAAAGTAAGGTCCTGTCAGTGCTACAGGCCCCTCGTGAGGCTGAGGCACCTTGGGGAGCTATGTTTACACAGCCCTCCTTCATTGCAGCCTCCCAGCAGATGGGTACCATTCAGGTTTGTGCCTCAGTGAGATCACGCACATCTTGAAGGTAAAATCAATCACATTTAGAGGTAGCTCTTAAATAACCCAAGCCAAAAATGTTAAATGCCTAATCGCTAAAGCATGATCAGCATGGTATATTTGGGGAAGAGCTAATAACTTTCCTATTAGAACATTTCTGACGTTCGAGGAAATTTTCGAACACATTTGTTTTCTGTGAGAGAATGAACCTTAGTTCAGGAAGAGCGAAGCTGAGACTGAGGACACTTCCCTCTACTGTGCATTCCCTAGTGTACTTCCCACAGTCCTGTGCAAGAGAGCATCCTGTCTCCATTTCTTAAATAAATTTAATCACTTATTCTTCACGGCATTCTTCCCACAGTCTTCCAAACGAGTAAAACCTCCCTTGTTAGCAATATCCAAGATTTTCCTGGAATCAGATTCTTTACCACCTTCAAGGAGTCTCTATGGGATTACCTGCCAACATTCTCAA
>NW_011888890.1:6484829-6509500 GCF_000151845.1 Pteropus vampyrus | reverse complement strand
ACTTATTAGCAAGAGTAATTATATACTGTATATAGAAATACTTGGTAAAATGTTAAACACAATATAAATCTTAAATTTTCCACAAAAATAAAAAAACATTTCCAGTCAATTCAAGAAATCATTTTTGCATTATTTGCCACTTAGATTTTTTAAAACCACAACAATACCTAATCAACATATTTAAAAAACAAGATATTGATTTATTTCAATGAAAAGATCTTCATCCCACCATAACTTCTATCAGGATGAGGTGATTCCTGCTACCTAAAGAAAGAGTTAACATGTCAATTATTATTGATTAGTAGCAAAAATATTTTAGCACCAAAGTATGCATATTATACTTGTAAATTATGTATTTTAGTAAATTATTTATTGAATTTCAGCCATAATAGTGTGCCAAGCACTGTGTTAAGTACGTATGCCCGTACGCAAAAACACACACTCACGTGCACACACACACTCACGTGCACACACACCCACATGCACACACACACACTAAACAAAATCTAATTTATTTCTCATCACAATGCTGCGAAGTTGGAATGATTACAGTTAAGGAAATGAGAGCTTAAAGAAACAAACACCTTACCCAAAAGGTCTCTTTGATACTGATTCTAACTCAATCATCATATTCATGTTATTTTTGAAAAAATATTTAACATACTTTTGCAATACATCCTTGTAGTTTAGTTAACATCTTAAAGATTTTTCTCTTCAGTTCATCGCGCATTAGTATTCTCTTCTTTTAAAATATATTCTGACATTTGTGAGGATTGTGCCCTCAAGGCTTTCAGCAATTCCAAACACCACCATTGTGTATTTTTCCCCACATACACACAAAAGTAAGGTCCTGTCAGTGCTACAGGCCCCTCGTGAGGCTGAGGCACCTTGGGGAGCTATGTTTACACAGCCCTCCTTCATTGCAGCCTCCCAGCAGATGGGTACCATTCAGGTTTGTGCCTCAGTGAGATCACGCACATCTTGAAGGTAAAATCAATCACATTTAGAGGTAGCTCTTAAATAACCCAAGCCAAAAATGTTAAATGCCTAATCGCTAAAGCATGATCAGCATGGTATATTTGGGGAAGAGCTAATAACTTTCCTATTAGAACATTTCTGACCTTCGAGGAAATTTTCGAACACATTTGTTTTCTGTGAGAGAATGAACCTTAGTTCAGGAAGAGCGAAGCTGAGACTGAGGACACTTCCCTCTACTGTGCATTCCCTAGTGTACTTCCCACAGTCCTGTGCAAGAGAGCATCCTGTCTCCATTTCTTAAATAAATTTAATCACTTATTCTTCACGGCATTCTTCCCACAGTCTTCCAAACGAGTAAAACCTCCCTTGTTAGCAATATCCAAGATTTTCCTGGAATCAGATTCTTTACCACCTTCAAGGAGTCTCTATGGGATTACCTGCCAACATTCTCAATGGTAACTATTTCAAATAACATTAGACACCACTTCGTGAGTAGCTACTTCTCATCTGGCATCCTGCCAGGTTAGGGGGAGAGGATGTAGATGCAAAGATTCCTGTGCTCAGAATGCTTGAAGTGTGATGAAGAGTCAGACATACAGTCACTATAGGTTATAGTAAATGTAAAGGCTAAATGAGAAAGGAGACCCGAAGAGGGGGGAGGAGATAGAACAGAGGCAGAAGACAACAGTAGGGCATGGAGGGTTTAAAGAAGTGGTTAACAACTTCAAGTGAAGGAGAAAACCAAGGAACATGTCAACTGGACTATGAACGGAAGGACAGAGATAAGCCAACAGCTGAAGTGCAAGGCACGGTCAAAGTAGAGGGGTCTGCTAGTTGCATCTTCACATGCCTCAAGGGTGATAGATTCAATTACTTTAATATGACAGCTGCCACAAAAAATATGACGGTGATGGATGGATATCCGCACAGCTTCAGGTGTAATTAAATTAAGTTGGAGGGGAAAGCATATCCTCTGAGATACAGGTTAGAATTTTAGGTTAGTATAAACACTAGCCAATGCTCTGTTTAGTAAATGCAACCTTCTAGAGATCTGAGGCAATTTTTTAAATTCAGCATTTAAAAAATAATTATGTGTGTAAAGGCAAAGTTTAATCATTTGAGTCATCCTGAGTTCAAATCCTAGGTTAACTGCTTGCTAGCTAATCATGGGTAAATCACTTGATACCTCTATTCCAGTTTTCTCATCTGTAAAATGGCGAGATAATAATAGTATGCCCACTGCAGCATTATGGGAGAAACGAATGAGTTAATTCACATAGGCTTTTACAATAGAGACTGCAATAGTCAACTGTCAATATATTCAGCTATCATTATCATTGTTACAATTATTAATACCATTATTTGGTAAATTGTTTCTTTTACCTTTATCCTTTTTGTTTCGTAACTTTATTCAAAAAATGTTTGCGAAATGTGTTGTAATTTTGTTTCTTGACTCTGTGCATATCATACAACCATAAAGTAGTAAATTCTCAAAGCCTAATCCTTTTTTAAAACTCTCTTACCTTAGGACCCCAAAAGCAACCTGTATATGGATTTGGATATAATTTGGATATAACACAAATAATTTTATCTAATGAGATCGATAAAAAAAAATCTCTTTGAAACTATGTATATCTGCAACCCAAGTGATATTTACATCATTACAAAATTAAAGCTTATCTCAAAATACCATATTAATGTGGGTGACTCCCCTAAGTACTTCATAAATGGAATTAATCTAAGAAAAGCAATTTTCAGTAATTGTAAACGATGGCATGGAACAAGAATATATAGAAATAAAAACTGTATGTGAATTTAAATAAAACCTAACTACATGTAACAGGGATAACAGTTTTGAAATATACTAATATAATTTTCTCTTTTGCATTTCTTTTTATGTGACCTTCTTCCTTGGCCTGCCAGAGGCATCCTTTTGCCTCAGGAGATTGGGTTGGTTGTAGTAAGACTGCAAAGGGATGGAAGAGTTCACTTTTACCTTCTACCTATCAAAGTGGTCTTCTCAGTGCCTAGTGAGACAATGGTTTTGAGAGCCAAACTTTATTTCAGGAATGAAAGTCTTCTAAATTCTCTTAAAGACTCCTTTTATGATAATAAAACTTGGAGAGCTGTGGATTGAGTAGAGTAAGCCATAAGGAAAGAAAACTTAGTATGTTATAATAAGAGAAGACACACCTGCCTGGGGAATTGATGGGGAGGTTTCTAACATGGGAGGAAAGAGAGATTCTAAAAAAAAAAAAAAAGAAGGAAGCTGTAGAATGAAAAGACCCATGTTCTCTCTCCCTCAATCTCTCTCATCGTGGCCTTCGTGAAACAGAGTGCTTTCTTAGCCTCATCTAGTCCCAACTCTGCTACAAAGATGGTAATAGAAATATTCTGAGAAACATGGAGGAATCAACCAACATGGATTTCGTGTCCTACTTTCTCAGGTGGATCCTGGAAAACCTGCAAGAACTTCGAGGAGCATCCCATTCAGCACAGTACCATATCCAACTGGATGTGGGAAAGATAGGGAGGTGCCTACATGGATAGTCTGAAATAATGTGACCCATTGCCCACAGCTTGCTCCAGAAGTTTCCACATGACCCCCCCTCCCCCAGGAGGATGAGGAGATGAAGAGGGGTGGGAGGACCAGCAGAGGCCTTGGAATGGAAAAGAAGGCTGTCAAGGCAAGGTAGAAAACAGAAGGCAATCAGATGGGTGGTGGTCTGTAAGCAGTAGCTGGTGGGACCAGAATTAGTGAGATTCAGTGAGAACTTATCTAGTGTACAGACACTGGTAGGACACAGCTTCTCCACAAGAGGCTACCCATACTAAATGACAACCCAAGGGCCTATGTGTACAGGTGAAACCTGGTCTTCACCACCTAACAGGTTGTGTAAATGACCCTATACATCAAAGTGCCTTGGGGAGAAGGGCAATAACTCAAAGGGACTGAAAGGAGGAGTTCCTTTTAATTGGCAAATTTTATTTTGTATTGTTTTCACTTGATAATCAATGAAGTGTGGGTTCATGAACAAGAATAAATCAGTTGTTTCAAAGCAAACAATCAAAAAACTACATTTCTCATTATAAATATTAGTGTGATAAATTTTAGCAGTACTATTGAAGTATTACTGACATATGATGAACTGCACATATTTAAATTTGGTAAATTTTAAGCTAGGTATACACCTGTGAAACCATCACCACCATCAAGACTGTGAACACATCCATCATTCATGCCCCTTGGCAATTCCTCCCTTCTGTCACTCCCCACCCCCATCCATCCTCAAGCAATCACTGATGGGCTCTCTGTCACCATAGATTAGTTTCTTTTTTCTCAAATTTTATGTAAATGAAATCATACAGTATGTATTTTTTTTTCAATCTGGCTCTTAGACTAAACATAATTATTTTTTAGTTTAATCCATATTATTGCTTGTGTGAGTAGTTTATTCCTTTTTATTGCTCAATAGTATTCTATTGCATGAACATGCCATAGTTTATTAATCCACTCATTTGTCAATGGTCATTTAAGTTGTTTCTAGGTTATGGTTATTACAAATAAAGTTGTGTGTGAGTTCCAGTTATATCACATTTTTGCCAACACTTGATATGGTGAAGTCTTTTTAATTTTAGCCGTTCTCCTAGGTGTATAGTGATAGTTCATTGCGGTTTTAATTATTATTTCCCTAATGACTAATGGTGTTGAGAATCTTTGCAAGTTCTTGCCATCTGTATTCATTCTTTGATAAAGTGTTCAAATCATTTGACTGTTGTTACTGGATTTGTTCTATTATTAAGTTTTGAGAGTTCTTTATATTTTTGTGTACAAGCCCTTTATTAATTACATGCTTCATAAATATTTTCTCCTAACCTATAGCTTGTCTTTTTATTTACTAAAAAAGTGTCTTTTAAAGATCAAAAGTATCTAAGAAATACTTGCATAGATATCTAGAAAGTTCCTATGAAATATCTAGGGTTGTATCCAAGAAATCTCTGCTTAACCCAAGGCCACCAGATTTTCTCCTATGTATTCTTCTATAATGTTTATAGTTTTAGGTTTTACATAGAGTGTTACATTTTTACTCTATCACATATAATAGAAAGAAAACCAACACTTGCAAACAAATACTGAACTATCACATGAAACAAGTTAATATAGTATAGTAGTTAAGAATTCAATATCTGGAGACAGACTGATATTCTAATCTCAGTTCCACCATTTACTAGTTGTGTGGTCAAGATATTTAACTGCTCTGACCTTTTTTTCTCATGTATAAATTTAGGTAGAAACAGTTCCCATCTCATAAGATTGCTCTAAGGATTAAATGAAATAACTCATAAAAAGTACTATAAAACACATATAGCTAAGAGTCAATAATATAGTCGTGTGAACTGGAGGAGGAGTGTCCACAGTGTAGAAAACAGATTTAAAAATGGCTCTTGCATAGTTCAATGAACCAATTACACCCTTGAACACAATAGGCTTGGAGTAGGACAAAGGACAGAATGCAGATTGGGGACTTATGATGCAAACAATACAAGTATCTCAAGTCCAGTATTTGATCTGAATGGAATAGTAAATGGGGACGCCATTTAAAGGAAGGATAAAGTTCTAGCAGAGAAGTAGAAGCAATTCTTTGGATTAGCTGGAAAAGAATGGCAATAGAGGCTGAGCGTATGTTCAGGCAAAGCTTAGATGGCTATTTATGATAAATGACTGAGTAAGATAACATGGCAAATATAGATGAAATTTTGCACAATGATGTGGAAAGGGAGCTCAATCCAGCTTTGACTAGCTTTTTGGTGCCTGTGAAATAAGGAGATTGAATCATGTACTCTCTAAGGTCCTGTATAGATCTAGAAGACTGTCAAATTTCCAATCTGTGCTATGGGTTTGGGAATGGAAAGAGAGAGAGGATGTGATCCCTAAAAATTCCAAGTAGTTGAAATTAAAAAAATCTAGAATTAAAAGTTATCAGTAGTATAACCAGTTTCTTATAGAGCCATTTGTGGCTAATGGAAGAAAAGGAGGGCAGTGGGACACTTTCCCAGAATCTCTGCTCTCAGCTAATATCACATGAAGTATTGGCATTCAAAATAAGATTGACAAAGAATGGGAGGGATGGAAATACAGAAAGGACAGATGGATAAGTGTCCAAAGTTAGGATATTCAACCATTGGGTTTAATTCCTCTGAAGATCATTGTGAAATAGTATACTTTATCACTTTTTGTGTATGGTTTTAAAAAATTCTTGAGCCATCTATTACTGCCATGAAATATTTCAAGGCTTTAGTCTCCCAATTGGTCTTCATATGGATGAAAACCAATTTAAACATTAGCTCAAGGAAAACAAAACTCACATGTTCAAATAATGTTAATTTTTTGTCCTTCCAAAGACAAGAATTTATTAATTTTGAGTTATTTGAACTATCTTGGCCTCTGACTTCTTCTGTACAGTAGACAATTTAAAATCCAGTATGCATATTACAGTAAAGCAACTATCACTGAAAGTTTTGTTTGAATTTAACCAAAATCAGGGAGAGAAAAATTCATACCAGGTTTCACTCAACACATTTATAGATACCTATCTTGCCAAGCACTGTAGTATGTGCTTTTATACATTTTCACCTATACACTTCCTTATTTAATCCTCCCAACAACTGTGCCATTTTGGCAAAAGAAAGTTTGCTTAGGGGAGTAAAAATTTGTCAAATTCTTACTGTTAGCAAAAGGTAGAGCCCTCTGGGAATCTGTAATCTAGCTGAATATACAGGAAGCTCAATAAAAACACCTTAAGGTAAATGCCATCATAAACATCCATGAGCTCCCAGAGGAAGGCCTGGGAATGGCTTTAAAAACTGAATAGAACTTTGACAGGTAAATATTGGACTATGAGAAGGGGAGGAGGTGGAAGAAATTAAAAGTAGAAGAGAAAAGTTTCGCAGAAACCAGAAAACTCCTTGTGCCATCATGGAATGTTAAGTTGCTGTCATTGGTGGGATAGGGTGGTGCCAGATGTCAGCATGTGACAGACATGAAGGCAAGATGACATATCACTGTAGCAGGCAACAGGGAACCAGTAAAGGATCTTGACCAGAATGCCTGGATCGGGAGACTGTATGGTAGTCTGGGTAGAGGGAGGAGAGACTAGAGGCAGGGAGGTTGGCGGAGGCTGTCTTGGACCTGAAGAGGACCTGCTCTGGGACTCTGCCAGAGGAAAGGGAGAATTTCATGCAAAATATTCTCTCATAAACTCTCTTCTGTTCTTACTTATTGAAAAACAAGGTAAAATGCCCTAACTGATTTGAAAGAGTTTTTTGTTTGTAGTTTGTTTTTTGTCTAGCAAGTAGAAAGGAGTTTTTTTGCTTTCCTTTTTACCCAAATTCTGGGTAATAAGAAATAGAAGTGGAATGCTAGTGATCACTAGGAAACTGCAAAAGGATAGAAACATTAGAATTTGATTGGATGGAGAGACTTAATGATGACACCCAAAGTTTAAAACTGAATGACTAGGAAAATGATGGTCTCCCTGTGGGAAATAAACCAATGATATGGGAAGAAAGACAGTATGCTTATTTTAAATAGGTTCAGTTGGAAGCTACAATAGGATTTTCATGCAGAAATATACAGAAGCTGGTGAAAGAACAGAGCTGGTGTTCCTAAAAAAGTAGGAGCTGGAGAGAATATAGTCAGTGACTATTGTCTGCATGGAGAAAAAGTTATGAGTGGTGGGTGTCTGTGCTGAGGGATAACGTGGAAAATGAAAAAGATGGCCTAGGAAATAGAGCAGGAGACAGGGACCCATCAAGAGAGGGAGACCGAGAGGAAGGGGGAGGGGAGGGCGAAGCTAGTGAAGTAGAACATGCAGAATTGCAGAGTAAAGGGAACAGAGGTGAAGTTGTAAAGGCAGCAGACTTGAGTAAAATGAGGATGTAGCAGCAAGAGCTGTGTTTAGTGATAAAGGGTCACCTCCTCTGGGCAGAATTTCAGCCCTTTCCCTCCCACTACTCCAGGCCATCCAGAACTTTTTTTATTCTTAAATTGCTTGGGTGGAGCACAGATGATGTTAAGGACAGGTTAGCCACCAGTGTTTGCCTGAGTATCAATTTCCCCTTTAGATCAAATGCTACCAAAAAGCAAGGACTGTGTGGGGTCACCTACACAGTGAGTACAGGATGGATGGGGACTCCGGGAAGAAATTAAGTCAGCTCTCCAAGAGAGCAGTTTCAGGAGAGTGTTGGGAAGGAAAATCAAACTGTAAGGTGTTATGGAACAAGAAGGCGGTAAGAAGTGAAAGAAGTATCTGATTAATCTGATTGTGAGAGAGGGCAGGCAGGGAATTACGAGAAAAGGGAGAAAATTGTATCAAGAGAGAAGCAGAAAGAATAAGGTTTAATTCTAGGGTAGGAAAGATTTGAATATGTTGCTAAACTGTGGTCAAAGCCAGTGAAAAGAGGATGATGATGCAGAAAGAAGCAGTGGGTAATAACTGATGGAGTAACTTTGAGAAGAGACTGGTAAATGCAGGCAAGGGGTGAACCTCTGACAGAGGGCAGGGGGTGGGTGAAGGTGCAGAGAAATGTAAAGGTGAGACGTTGCTATTAGATGAGAAGTTAGAATGGACTATGCGGGAGAAACCTATGGCCTAATTGGGAGGAGAGGGGTAACCAAACACCGACCTTTAAGTTCTAATACTGTCACTTATCAGTCCTCTGACCTTTTCTCAAAACCTCAACTTTCCTTTAGGTAAAATGGGGAGACTATCTTCCAACTCCAAAAATCGGGTGTTATTGTCCCACATACTTGCAAGTGGCTTTATTGGCTATTTGTTTTTTTAAAAAATGGGGAGACGTTTCCCTGAGAGGGCAGAGAAGCTGGAAGATGCTCTGAATCTTGTCAGCAAAAGCAGGAGACAGGTCACCGGAGCGTGAAGAAGACAGTGACGCCATAGGCCTGAGCAATCGATCAGGAGGTTTTCTGAGTTCTGGGCATAGGATAAGGAGATGAACACAACGTGAATACCTAAAAGTATTTGCAAACATCAGCGAGGATGCAAGGGAGATTTGAGGGCAAGAATGCCTGATCCGGGAGGAATCAGGCCCATTAGTTGCAAAGGTGTTAGGGGAGGTGTGGCCACAAGCGCCCTCGCTGAACCGCTCTCACAGGTGAGGGTAATAAGAGAGGCGCCCACCTGGAGCCCACGCATCCCTAGAAGCTTTGGAATGGCGTGATAGCCCGCTTTTGAAGGCCAGGTGGGAAGGCCCCTTAATTTCCACGAGGCTACAACGGAATTTCACCCCAGAGATTAGGACGCCCTGCAAGGAGCTGCGTGAGCACGCGAGGAACGCGGGCGTGTGGGGTGTGTTCCGGCCGCGCCGGGCGGGTGCAACCTGGTGCTGGTGCCGCGCCCCGGCCGGCCGTTCGTCAGGCACTTGGGGAACTTGGTGGTTGGCAGCTCGTGCCCATTGCAAGACCTTGGGCTTTTTTTTTTTTCTTTTGTAAATTGCTGAGCGTGGAGAGGCCCCGCCCTTCCGCGCCCGGCCACGGGGCTGCCCCTCGCGAGCCACCCGGCGGGTGCTCCTTCCCGGACTGCGCCGGAGGGCCCGGCGGCGGCGGCGGCCCATGGGGCTCATGGCGCAGCCCGCCTGGCTGCAGCCCAGGTAGGGCGCTCGGCCGAGGCCGGCGGGGCGGGGGTGCGGGACGAGGGGCCGCCAGGGCCGGGTACCCCCCCAAACCATCAGCGGCTGGGCGGGCGCCGGCGAGCTCAGAGCAGCGCAACCCTGAGCTCCGCACACTCTTGAGCTCTTGACAACTATTAGCTAGTTCAAGTCTCACAACCCTGGAAAGAAGGCTCCGTTATTTCCCCCTTTTAACAGATGAGGAAATGGGAAGGACAGGCTGCGCGGCTACCCTTTCATTTTGTGCGCTCTCCGGGTAGTCCTTCCCTTCCTTCTCCGCTCACTGAGAGAGCCCCTCCTTCGATTTTCTCAGAAACAGTGTTTTTAGACGCAGGATGAATTTGAGATCTACCTGCTGCCGAAACACCTATTGCATGTGCATATTTGAGGGCCAGCCCTAGAGAAACTGATTTCCGTGGTAAGGCCTTGAAATTGTTTAACCAACACGCCAAGTGATTCAGATGCTGGTTTAAGGCAGGAATTCCTCTTCCCTACCCTTTTAGTAGCTTGTGTCATTTGTAGGGTCCCCGAGTAAAACCATCAAGCGACTTGTATCTGCTTCTCGACCTAATTTGCCTTCTTAGAGATTTCATGTCAATTAGGAGAAAACCTGGTCTACACTCGCAGGGCCACTCCCACTACTTTTCTGAACCCCCAGGGAACAAACTTTGACTTCATACAATGCTAGTCTTAACTCCCTCAAATGCATCTGTCAATCTTCTTTTAGTTATCTCTCCAGCAAATTATTTTAAAACCCAATTTGACTTCCCTTTCCTGGCCTGAGGCACTAAATTGCTTTCTGTGTTATGAAGGAAACATATGCCCTTGCAAAATAGGAGGCAGTGGTGAGATACTGACCCCAGTCACATAATAATGCATTCAGAGTCAGATATGTCCTCTTACTGAATTATCCACAATTTGACTACAATTGAATTTCAACCTCAACCATTACTACTCCTCCCTTCAAACTATAAACCAATTATCTCTCAAGTTCTGCACTTAGAACATGTATTAAATACGTCAACCCCTTCTCCATCCATATATTTTTCTCAAAAATATTCAAAGCAGCCTTTGCCATATTTATCCCCTGGTGAGCAGCAGGTTAGAACTTTATCAAAGATGAAGTGGATTTTGAAATAGAACCATATTTGGCTTGAAGCAAACTCGGGATACTCATTAATGGATCGTGTGTGCTATTGGTCCTTTCAAAATCATGTGCGTTAGAGAGATAACTGAAAAAGACTCTGATAGGGAATAGTTCTCTTGCTTGCTCAAGTTGGCTAGTAGGTAAAAGACATGTGTATAATGCCGAAAGGATGATTATAAAGAGTATTTAATGATATTTTTCTGTATTCGTAGGTATAGAAAGAACACCTATCTCTTCCTCTACTACTTAATCCAGTTCTGTGGCCATTCATGGATATTTACAAATATGACAGCCAGATTCTTTTCATTTGGAAAAGGTACAACTCCAGAACATCTGATTTCTACCTTTTAATTCTTGTAGTCACCTAATCTTTCTTAATTTTTAACTTCTATGAACTTCACCTGATAACCTTCACCCTTCTAAAATTTAGTGACTACATTTTTCAGTAACCACTCTTCTTGCTTAGTGCAAAACCCAAAACCTTTTTGGAGAAAGGGGGAGGTAAGATGAAGGAAAGAGATTTGGCTTCCCCTTGAGTAGGCAATTTGTCTTGAAAGTGTAGACATGGCTTTGGGGTGGTACCATTTCTCTCTTCTTGGTTTTGCACCAAACCTTAGTAGATTTCATGTATTTTGAGGAAATCTGTAAATTCCAGTAGAACATTTTGTGCAGAGAAATCAGGAATGAACCACATTCTTCTCTTATTCTTTATTCCCCACGTTTAAAGTAACTGGAGACTACTAATAAATGAAAGACAAACTTAATATTCCCCAGGCCTTTTGGTTCCCTTAAGGAGTAATGTTGTCCCTAAGAAAGTGACACACTTTGCAGTTGACTCATCACTTATATGGGACTTGGCATTAATGGTTTAAATCATAAGCTTCCTCCAGTTTCCTAAAAAGTAAAGGTTTTAAATAGCATTTCAGTTTTCACAAATGAATCACTAAGTGACTGCCAAAATAACATTTTTTTCATGTTCTATCCCCATGTGGGTAAGTGTCATCACAGTTTACAACTGTTGGGTGATGTGACAATTTGAGCAACTGCTGGTTTCAGCTAAAAACAAACATGTAGAATATCTCTTGGAAAAGTCATGCTGTGCTCGTCAATTTAGACTTCTGTATCATCAGGAAATTAATCACCTTCTGAGGTACCATAAACTATTTTATGTTGCTTTTTTCTTACTACAAATCTACAGAGAAATTCTTTGTTAACCTCCAAAGATACAACCTGTGGCTTGAATTTCAACTGAGTGTTGGGAGTCTTCAAGCAGAGGAAAACACAAACAATGGGAAAACTTCCTTTATATTAAACAGTCGTCAATTCTAGGCCTTGAAAGTTAGCAGTGGCTTTGTGGGCCTATTACAGGTTGAGTCACAATTCTTTCTTATGCTGCCTGGCCTTTCCAGTGGGGAAAAATTGCTTTAGTCAGCAGTGTATTTATTTCTTAATTTTTATCCTGCCATAATAATTATAGAAGCTACTTATTATTAAAGAAACACAACCTATTCGTATGGAAGGCAGACTGAAAACAACTATGTGGGGGTTTGGTATAATTCTTAATAAGTTAAGTAAGCAGCATAACCGCAGTCTAATCACCTGAACTAGTAATACCTGCTTCCTTCCTCCACAGAGCTGTGTGATAATGGTCTGTTATAGCAAGTGTGGAGCAGTGGATAAGAACACGGACTGTCTAGGTCTCAGGACTCATTTGCAAAATGGGGCCAATGATAACAATGTCCAACTTGTAGAGCTGCTGAGAAGAGAAACCCTTAGTGCTCTATAAATTATCATCATGTGAATAATCACTAGGCACTAAAGACAGCAAAGTCTTCCCTAGAAGTTTCTTAATGTGGCAGGATTTCATTTTAAAATTTAAACCAACACATTTATTCTAGTAAGAGGAACATTTGTTTCCCTCCCATTTCACCTCTCTCTAAATGCAGGTTTTCATTTGGGCCCTCTGCAATGCAAACTTCTGAAATCCCCATTAGAAGTCCAAATTCTAGTGTTCAAAACCAACAAAAATCCAGAGGTGGGGGTGGAGGTGGGGGGAAGACAAAGAGGGTAAAAGGGTCAAATATATGGTGATGGAAGGGGACTAGACTTTAGGTAGTGAGCACACAATATTCAGATACTGTATTATAAAGTTGTATACCTGAAACTTATTAACCAGTCACCCCAATAAATTTAATAAAACTAACAAAAATTCAGAGAGCACTAAGTGTGTACAGGACAGAAATCTAGACACACATAAGATGTTATTTAATATTATGGCATCATTAATGTCATTTCCATAAAGCTTCTGTGAAATCATGTTTTTCTCATCTCTCATTTTCTTGTCCATGGAAAAGCTGTGAGCAAAGTAGGCTTCTTAAAGGAGCTCACCTCCAACCTGTTTACATTTGATGTAGTCTAGATTCTAACCATTACTTTTATGTGGGAAGTGCTTTTTAATCTCATAAATGGGGGAATAAATGTTATAGCTTTGGCCATGGAGTCTTTCAAGTTTTTACTTTTTGGAAAGGGAACAATTTCTGGTTTTTACTGACTATATCTGTATTTTTAATCACCGGCCACAGATTCAATGGCTGACACTTTTTATGCTATTGGACTTGTGATGCGACTTTGCCAGTCCATCTCCCTCTTGGAGTTGCTGCACATACGTGTCGGCATTGAATCAAGCCATCTTCTTCCTAGGTTTCTTCAGGTAGGTTTTAATCACATTATTATTATTGAATTTGTTTCATACCTAACTTGTTCTCTTTATAGCCTCTCTTGACTTTATGGCACTGGAAAAGTCAGTCCTTACTAACTTGCAACTCAAGTTACAAGTAAAGATAATTCCATGAAAAAATTACCTCATCTTCAAACACTGCAGTTAGAAGAACCAGTTGGTAACATTTGGGACAACGAGGCCTGTCGCTCTGTGCAACACTGCAGTGCTCCTCTCCTGTGAGGAGATTTTACAGCCACTTCCCACTCTCACTCTGCCAGTGCCCTTGGCAGTATATGACAGAGGAGAGGCCTAGGGCTGGAGCCATTCAGACTTGGGTTTGTTGCCTGGTTCTTCACCTACCACTGTGGGATTATATCACCTATAATCATTGGGCTGTTTCAGGGAAAGGACACCAAACACAATACTGGGCAAAGAATGGATGATAAAGAAGTTCTATTAACTTTTCAAGAAACTGCCATACTGTTTTCCATAGTGGCTGCACTAATTTACATTCCCACCAGCAGTGAACGAGGGTTCCCCTTTTCCCCACATCCTCTCCAGCACTTGTTTCTTATCTTTTTTTTTTATAATAGTCATTCTAATGGGTGTGAGGTGGTATTTCATTGTGGTTTTGATTTGTATTTCCCTTATAACTAGTGACGTTGAACATCTTTTCATATGTTTGCTGGCCATCTGTATGTCTTCTTTGGAAAAGTGTAATTCAGGTCCTCTGCCCAATTTTTTATCAGATTGTTTTTTATGTTGTTGAGTCGCATGAGTTCTATATATATTTTGGATATTAGCCCCAGATGTTGAAATATAAACTCAATAAATTTAATTTTAAAGTTTCTTTCACCCTTGTTGAGAGAATAGATTACTCCCCAGTCATTTCTTGTTCACTCTGCCACTTTTACTGAGTACAAATGAGAAGGAGAGATCATTCATGGTTATCTAGTAGAGCATGTAATCATAGACTTGGGGATCAATCAGACCAGGATTCAACTTCTTACTAGGATTCAACTGTTTAACGTATGCATTTAAACAGGTCATATAATTCTTCTGAACTTCATTTTCTCATGTGATGTGAAAATAACATGTATCTCATGGAACAACTAAGAAACTGGGTGGAATAAATTCCTAGCACTTAGTTAAGAATACAGTGCTTAGTAACTATTGCTATTATTTTAGCTATTATTTGTTCCCTCTACCATATGTGTAGCCTTAAATGGCCATGTTCTTTTTAAAGGCAAGTTAAAGGAGGATGGGAAATTCACTGGTAGAGATTCAATATCAGAAATTGTTGCTGGATTAAGGCAAGAAAAAATTAAAAGTGGTATTTTCTATAGAAAAGGAGAGATAATGGTTAGGTGACTATATGAACATGTATTTAAAAGCTACAGAAAAAGGCATTTACATGAATGTAATTTTTACTCACAAAATAAAAATGGATAAATAACTAAATTGACAGAGTTGCATTGTAAAAATAACTAAAGTGTCAGAATCTGATCGTATTGTCAGCACTTAGCAAAGTGCTTAGAACACAAACATACTCTTTAAATTTTTGTTGAATGGAGGAGTGACACAGATCCATGTATTAAAATTTGCTTAAAATACCATGGAAGTTTAAAAGATGGAAATAGGAATATGATCCTAGGGAGCCTAAAAACTCAGTATTACAAGTTTATGGGAGATTTTAAATTTTACTTATTAAATAAAAGTAGAGCTATAGTATTCATTAGGATGAAGATATTTTAAGTGTTGAAATAGCAAATGTAAAATAAAAATCACGGCAAAATTTAGAGTATGAACTAATAACAGAGCAGTCAGCTAGCCAAGACCTAGATGGAATCCCCTTAAGCGTATTTCCTTACAAAATAAAAGGGGTACATTTCTGTCCCAGAAGGAGCATATTATTTGAGAACAAGATTTATTGGTGTTTATTACTTGTTAACAACCAGGATGCATATAAGTACCAGTATCCCATAATGCTAATTTTAGAGAACAGAATTAACAACCCAGGTTAAATGGAAGTTGTATTCTATCATATGGGACGATTTTTTTCTTGGGCCATGATTAAATTTAACTAAACTCTAAGTCATATTTTCTTTTGGTATACTATTTTGGACTTTTTATTTTTGTAGACTATATTGGCTCATATTAATTTCAGCATTTTCAAAATTAAGAGTGGTGTTATTTTAGTTATTGCCAATGTAGGGAATGCAAGTGACCACCAGGACAGGTAAATTTATAAGAAAGAAAATAGAGCACTTCAAATAGGCCTAGAAAATGTGCACTTTTATGTGCTTTCCAAAACTACGTAGGCTTGCCTAATAATAGAAATTATTATACAAGCTAGAAATCTGATTTCTTGGAGTTCCAGAAATTCCAGAATATTTCAGTCACTGTTAATTAAAACTAATGGCTTGTGGAAATATGATCATTGTAGTCAAACTATATCCTGGTTTGGTAATTAAAAAATAATGGCAAACATACATCAGAACTTTTTATTCAAAGGTGAGGTTGCAAAGTCTGTCAATGGGACTCAACTGATTTTTAAGCTTTTCTTGTTGAGAGGGATAACAAGTAGAGGTCACCACATTCTTATCCTGGGCTGATAATTAATAATTAGTGTTGATTGTTTGGCTTCCTCTTTTTCTCTCTTTGACATTTTATCTGTCCTCTATTTCTTTTATTCATGTACTATCTTTTCTATGGTTTTCAGATGGACATGGTATTGGAGAAAGCTTCAAGAACACATGGCATCATGTTCAAAGTTTCATTTTCTCCTCCCTTCCTTTGTTATTGTTCTGCAGACAATTAGAATTCACTCATTACGAGATGACTCTGAGTCCCCTGCTTTAAAATAACCAAACAAAACTCTAAGGTTGTGTAATCTTTCTGGGTTTTCCTGTTTCCCTATTTTTAAGTGAAGAAACTGCAGTTAAGAATGTGGCCAAGCTGTTTACACAAATTATAGCTGATCACATGCGGTGTCTTGAAAAATGCATGGTGTCACGGTTTCATGTAGGCTGAAAAACTTGTCTGCGCATTTGTGATGTTTCTTTGCCATTACCTTTGTGAGATTGCTAAGTCTCACAACTGAATTATCTTTTTTGGGAACTGGCATTTCAAAATATCAAGATAAATAATTTCGAAAAGCAGTAGGAACAATGAGCTATTTGAGCAGTTAGAATCACATGTATCAAAAGGTGATGATGTGTATATAGGGGGTGTTTGTTTTCTATGTTTTGTTCTGTGCATTTTTAAAGTGTTTTATACATACATCTTTATTCTGACACTTAGGGAAAAGCCATTATAAATTTTTAGAATTACACACAATTGTTAAAGGAAAAAGGGGGAAAACACACTGATAAGGCTATAATAATTTAACACAGAGATGTATATTTTTACATATTTAAAAATACATGTTATGGGGAATGGGCAAAACTATAACATAAATATTGTTTATAGACATCTATTTTTGGACATAATTACATGCCAATTAAAATTATAAAAGAAATATAGTTAACTTTTGATTTTAATATATAAAATGAGAAAGTAACAAGGTCCAAAAAATGCTTATAACTGTTATAAGAAATGATAACGTAAGTGAAAACTAGTCATCTCACCTCTCCAACCCCTTCCTCCCAAATGAGCTTGTCTGTTTTATTAGCTTGGTAAAAAAAAAAAAAAGAAAAGTTTAATTAGGAAATTAGTTTATTTCAGTAGGTTTAATCAAAACAACTTGGCTTTTACAGAGCAGAAATACTACCAACCCTGAAATATTGATTTTGTTCTGACTCTGCCTGAGTGGAAGCCTGAGAAAGAGGTTTTTATTGCTATAGCACAAGAATGCCTCAACTCGAGGAGAGAGGAAAATATCCACAAAATGAACCTTTGTATCATGACATTAGATTGATGTGCCTTTAGGAAACCATCAAAGTAATCCAGTTTACTTCTTTACCTTTCGAAAAATGCTTGAAATGCAAAGACTTCATACATATGTGAATTAAAACGTCTAAATTCTGCACCCTTCCCTTTGCATCACAATAAACACTGCTGCTCATATATTAATTTTACACAGTTAAAAAATTGGTAAATCAAAACATTAGGAATTACTACCCCCAAATTATTGTGCCTACAAAAATTCCATTTGTGAGCCCAACTTGCAAGAACCATCTTTTTATTTACCCATGTCACTTCCTATTTCTGACAGGGCAAGCAGGGGTCTGCTTGCCAAAAAATCCACTCCAAAGATTTCACAGTCACAAATTTTTATGAGAACAAATATAAAGGAAAGCCCAAATGAGAGTATCTTAAACCTTTTCAGGAAAATGGCCAGGTTTCACCCTGGTTTCTTTTTAACTGTGAAGCAGCTACTTCTTTGCATTGCTAGATTAAACAGCCTTCTGATTTTCCATAAAATCATATAGATTTTTTCCTCCAGTTCTGAGCTGGGAACAGGTTTATATTGTTAGAGATAAAACCGAAGATAGTGTCAAGCTATGAGATTCTCAAAACTTCAAAGCCTCCTGGGAATGAATCACACACATAATTCACTCTGTAGGTAAGATTTTAGATTTTTCTCCTGCATTTTGCATTTGATTCATGGAGTTTCAGTGTGATATTTATAAAGCTATATTCATAGTATAATTTTAAAGATGCTGAGATTAACTTTTTAAGTCACCGATAGTCTTGATATATAGAAAAAGTGTATTTTCCTGTAAATACACTTTCCTATAATCGCTACATTAAATTATATTTATTAATAATAATAGCTTACATTTATTTAGGGCTTTCTATATGCTAAACACTCTTCTAAGTTTTTCACCTGCATTAAATCATTTAATCTTCATAGTCTTATCCTCTATAATATTTACTATATGTTACTAATTATTATCTCCAGTATAATTCCTTAACATAAAAGTTAAGTTATCCAAGCTCACATAAATTGTGAATGGTGTGAATGGTGGATTTAGGCTATTTGTCCTGAACTCTCAACTATTATGCTGTGTTTGTTTACTGTCTATCTCACCAAGTAGGATGTAAATACCATGAGGGCTGGTATTTGGTCTTGTTCACAGCTATGTTTCCTGGGACCCAAAACAGTGTACTCGATAAATATCTGTTGAATGATAAATAAATAAGCAAAAAAATTTATTTAAATGCTTTTGTCTTATAGAAAGTAATTGGTGTTTTTTTGAACATATAAGGGTATGTTTCTGATGTTCTCAACAAAAGTTCACAGGATTTAAATGGTAAAATAGTAATCTTTGAGGCTAAAACTAATTAATTTTTGAGATTCTAGAAATTCTCCCTATAGCTGAAGTATTGTTGTACCCCTTCAGTAGTTTTTAACTGCCATGTATAAAGTAACAACTTTAGTCATCGCTTAACCTGGAATTTAAGATTCCCAAGTAGAACATAAAAATGCTAAGCATTTTTATTTTATAGTTAGCATGCTTTTGAGCAGACCACATTACCACCATATTTAATTTGGCCTAAGTTATAGAGTTTTTTTAACTGTACTTTTATTCTACCTATTTGAGTTGCAGTAAACATTACACAGCCATTCATTAATAATTAGTTATGTTCTCACAGGATTTGTTTAAAATGACAAAGTGCTACGTTCTCCCAAATGTAAAGCTCCAAATAACTGGTGAAATTATTACATGTAAAGAAAAGTAAAAAAATTTTAAAGTTTATTCTTCAAAATTGTTTTGGTGTTGATTTAGAAAATCAGAGTTTCTTGTTTTAAAGTTTGACTTTCGAGGAGAGGCTTTTGAAAAGCATAGACTAGAACCTTGAGAACAGGCGCAGGGGTGGCCCATAAAATGACACGGGTGAACAAGTGTTAATGTTTCCGAACAAGGGTTTAGAATGGCATTGTCTAGATTTTGATTCCAGATCTGTAGGCAGGTCACTTTCACTTTATAAAATGCAGAAGCAGATATTAATAATAGCACTTACTTCTTAGCATCATTAGGGAGATTAAATGAGGTGATCGATGTATGTTTGGAAACTGGCACAAAGTAACCAAAAATATTGGCTTTTTATCAATTTAAGAGTATCCACCTAAATTCTCCCATTGTATTGCCATTGAATGATCAAGTCAGAGTTAGATAACTTATTAGATAACAAGTCAGAATCAGATAATTCGTTAATTTGACATTGTCAGGGGGGTCTTCACATACACACATGTACATGGTTCTGTGTGTTTTGGAGCATGTTGATTGCCGAATTCTATGCAATTGGGATTACATCATTAACATTCCATAGACCCTCAAGTGCTGATTTTCAACAGGGTGAGTTTCATTGTGTAGCTCCAGTCTCTTAGGAGATGTTCCCCTCTGCACTCATCAATTGACGGGCAGCCTGACATGATATATAGCTTACAACTCTGGAAACCAGGAACTTTGGGATTTATATGTTTCCAGGTCTGTCACCAGTTTGGGCAAGTCACTTAACTTCTCTGGTTCTCAAATTCCTTATCTGTAAAAAGGCGGGGTTGGACTAGTATCTGGAGGGGACTCTAGAGGGTCAGCCTATCAAGAGATTTCTAAGTTTTTTCTTTCAGTAGTCAGCTTTGTAATGAAAAATATGTGTTTTGTGTATGTATTCATTGTGTGTATCTCCTGAGATTTTTGTCAAAAAGTAGATGATTTTCCTAATTAGCAGTCACTGATCAAATGTAAGTTTAGGCAGTTCCTTAGTACTTGTGTTTTGCTGAGATCTTGTATCCGAAGGCTGCCAGATGTCACGGAGAGCAAGCTTGGATCATTCAGTAATTATTATTGCAGTTAAGTATACTTTATTATAGAACTATAATTAAGAAACGAGGGCATTGTAACAAAAGACTGACAAAAGAAAAACAGCTCTGTAGATAGCTTCCATAGATTGACTAAGATTTGAATCATATCTAATTCCCATAGCTAAGCAAGGACCCTCTTGACTCATTGCTGTAGTCATAAACATGCTGATAGAGCTTATACATGTGGATTTCTGATCATGTGGCCTACTGTTGACAAATCTTGGATTTCTCTGCACTAAGTGATTTTCCAGGACTAACAGCCTATGATTCTAAGTCATAGATTATCCCAGTCTTTTCTCCTTGATCTGTTTTAAAAATAAAGATGGCTATCGAGAAATATAAAGCAATCCTCCCCTTTATCATTAATATGCTCCCTCAATCTCAAGTATATTTTACTTTGACCATGGAGAGCAAAGTTAAATGTTCTATTGAAAAACAGAAACAAAAATGCAGACTGTACGGGGGGATATTAATACAATATCAGAAGGCACATTATATTTAAAACGGGAAAGACTAATATATTTTGAGGTCAGTAGTTAGAGCTAAACCATAAGTGTGTGAATTCTCAATGATTTGTAAATGTTTACTAACTTGGAAAAAAATGAATATGTTGAATTCTTTTCATTTTCCACTAGTTTATGGGGATTAGGATTATATTACTTCCCTTTCCCTTTTCCCTGTGTCCCTCACTTAAAAAAAATATATATATATATGTTGGCTTCTCTGTTGGATGAAATTGAAATTTCTCAGCCTGTCATTCAAAATCCTTCACAACCCAGCCCCCAACATGTTTTCAATTTTATCTCCTGTTATTCCATTCTAAGCACCCCACTTCTAGTCCCTGGGGGTTCTCATTTCTCCCCAGCGCACCCTGTGTTTTCACATCTCTGCCTCTTTGCTCAGGCTGCTCCGTTGGCCTAGGATGCCTTCTTTTATTCAGTCTACCTCACAAATTCCTATTTATTCTTCAGGATCCAACTGAAATGTTTCCTGTCTTCATAAATCTCTCTGCACTTTTCTGCAGACAGGTATCTCCCTCACCTGTGCTCCTGTATGTACCGTGTTAAGTGACATTTTTATTCACACTGAGTTATTGCCTCATGTTCTCTTGCCACTGCTATCCTCTGGAGCAAAGACCATGCTTACATTACACATATCATGTTAGCATCTAATACATAGTGGACACTCAATAAAAGCTTGCCAAAGTGAATAAAAACACATGTGCATGTATTACAAGAAGAGAAATATCCTGATTCAGATAAAATATGTTTTCATTCATTATATATGATTTGGAGAATACGAAAAACAAAACGGAGGAAATGAAATTCAGCCATAACTCTACTCCCTCAGATCATGTTAACAATTTAAGATACATATTTCCAGTTAAAGCATACTTTAAGAGGAACACTGGTTTTTAAAATTAGAAAAATACCTATATGCTTAACAGATGATCCTAATTCTTGACTTTGCTGTTTTTTTTTTTCGTTAGCTCACAGAGAGAATAATCATCCTCTTTGTGGTGATCACCAGCCAAGAAGAAATCCAAGAGAAATATGTGGTGTGTGTTTTATTCATCTTTTGGAATCTATTGGATATGGTTAGGTAAGGAGGCAAAATAATGTCTTAAAACAAAGCCAAATTGCTTTCTGCAGCAAAATCAATAATAGCTGCTTACATTTGGTTACTTGGAATGAAAGAAAAACATAACCCCTTTTCAAATTATTTTATCTTGACATGGAAATGTATTTTTAGTGCTTTTCATAATGGGCATATCAAAGATAATGAAAACCTACCATGGTCTTACAAGAGCAAATCAGTGCAGGTTTCTAGCAGAAGACTTGGCATGACACCAGTTTGGAATAAATCTCACAGGTGTCTGCCAATGAGAGGCATTCCTTGCAATCGCTCTGGTACATGTTACTCTAATAAGCAAAGCAAGACTTTTATTATATCATAGTCAGAACTTACAAAGTTGGTTTCTGTGAATTCAAGAATATTTTAAATATAGAGCCCTCATCTCCCTGGGGGGAAAAAAAAATGCACCTCAGCACACATTTTTGTCTGCTGTCCAGCGGGTTCAAATGACTGACTGAAGTTATTTTGTGGACTCCCTGGGGATCCTTGGGCCTCAGGTTAAACACCTTTGCTTGCTCTAGATTGTCCCTGGTTTCACTCTAATTGTAAAACTTTGCAACTATATGAGCCTAGTCTTATCACTGCCAGCAGTGGTGTACAACAGTTTGCTTTGCTCTGTGGCTCATTTTGGGAAGTTGTTCTAATGTTATTTCAGATTTCACAAATGAGGACTGCTCTTCCTCCTTGAAAGATCTGGATGAGGATCGGTAACAAAACCCTAGCATTTCATCCGAGGTTATGTAAATTCTTTCTTATATTGTCAATAAGCTGAGTTAAACTATTTCTAAATAATGTGTTGAGCCCTAGAATGAATTCTAATGAAATATTTTGTTGAATTTAAATGACTCATTTTTGTATATATAACTTAGTACTTCATTCCTTTTCATGACTGAATAATAGTCCTTTATGTTGATATACTACATTTTTTATCCATTCATCAGTTGATGGATGTTTGGGTTGTTTCTGCTCCTTGGTCATGAGGAATATTGCTATGAATATCCATGTGCCAGCTTTTGTGTGCACGTTTTCATTTCTCTTAACCTAGGGGTGAAATTCCTGAGCATCTAATCTTTTTGAAACTCAATTTTTTTTCCTTTGTCAAATGGGGGTACAGTTATCTTCCCAACTTACCCTAGAATGACTGTTTTAAAAGCAAGGACCAGGGAACTTCCTCAACCAGATAAAGGCATCTATAAAAAATTCACAGCCAACATGATGACCAAGAATGAAAGACTGATCCTTTCTTCTTAATATCAGGAACAAGAAAAGCATGTCCACTCTAGCCACTTCTGTTCACCATTGGACTGGAAGTTCTATCCATGGCAGTTAGGCAAGAAAATTATGTAAAAGGCATCCATATTAGAAAGAAAGGAGTAAAACTGTCTTTATTGGCAGTTGACACGATCTTATATATATGTAAAAATCATAATCCACTAAAAATATTGGAATTAATAAACTAGTTCAAGGTGTAGACTGTAAAATATACAAAAATCAGTTGTATTCTATACATTGTAATAACCTAAAGTAAATAATGCTATGTACAATAGCATCAAAAAATAAAGTAGGAATAAATTTTATAAAAGGTGTAAAAAACTTATATGCTGAAGACTATAAAAAAATGTTGAGAGAAATTAAGATCAAAATAAATGGAAAGATATCCTATGTTTATGGGTTAAAAAGCTTAACCCATTGTTCAGACAGCAACAATCCCCAAATTGATTACAGATTCAGTGCAATCCCTATTGGAATCCAAGCTGGCTTTGCAGAAATTGAGAAGCTGATCCAAAAACTCATATGGAAACTCAAGGAACCCACAACAGCCAAAACAATCTTGAAAAAGAGGAACATAGTTGGAAGACTCATACTTTCCAATTACAAAACTTACTACAAAGCAATAATAATCAAGGGTGTGATACCGGCATAAGGATATGTCACAGAATAGAATTGATAGTCAGGAGATAAATGCCCACATTTATGGTCAATTGATTTTTGATAAGGGTGCCAAAAGCATTCAGTAGTCTTTTCAACAAGGTGCTGGGACAACTGGACATTCACATGCAAAAGAATGAAGTTGGATCTTTACCTCATACCACATACAAAAATTAAAATAGATAAAAAAAAAACCTAAATGCAAGAGCTAAAACTGTAAAACTCTTAGAGGAAGAAAACATAGGGGTAAATCTTTGTGACCTTGGATTTGGCAATGGATTCTTAGACATGACACAAATACATAAGCAACAACAAAAAAATATACATTGGACCTCATCAAAAGTGGCTTTTAAACATCTCTCTCCTGTAATAAAAAAGATAGTGAGATACCATTTTTCACTTAGTTTGGTAAAGATCAAAAAGTTTGATAACATGCCATGTTTAGTGAGGACTTGCACTGTTGGTATATAGATATATAATACATATGCACATAGAGAAGCATATGCAGAAGATATTTCTGAAAGAATATATAAGAATTTGGCACTAGTCATTGCCTTTGAGAGGTGGAATTAAGGTCTCGGAATGAGAGATTTACTTTTCACAATTCGTGCTTTCAGGGTTTTGGATTTTGTTTTGCCATATATATTCACTGCCTATTCCAGTCGTTCTCAGCATCAGCATCACCTGGAACTTGTTTGTAATACAAATTCTCAGGATCTACCTCAGACCCACTGGATCACTTTGGGAATAGGGTCTAGCAATCTGGA
>NW_011888890.1:6474786-6483419 GCF_000151845.1 Pteropus vampyrus | reverse complement strand
TTGTCTTTTAAAACTTTGTCATTCCTCATAGCTTCCAATTTGGTGCCTTTCCCCTACCCCTTGTCCTATACTAACTTCTTCAATGGCATCTATGCTTCTGTAGGTGGATATTGGTTTTCTAAGACCATTTTTAACCTTCCTTGTCTTAGTTGTCATTACAACTTAGCTTCTGATCCAATATTGCTGTTATAGCTGGATTTTATTCAAATTTTAATTCTTTTCATTTCAAGAAGTAGATTAAACAATTAGCTTTGGTTATATATATATTTTCCTTCTTTAACTGAGTGAATTTTACTTATCTTAAGACAAACTCTAAATCTGAAAAGAATATTTGTGATGATGTAATTTTAATACAATAGGAATTAATTTTGAATAGCTGAATTACAAACTCAGAAGAGCCATTCAGTGATTATTAGGTCATCTAGATATACTTAGCAATACATTAACTTAGTGAATGCCTAGATCCCTTTTCCTTTATTTGTTTTTTAATTGCGCAATTATTTGATGATTAAATTACATTAAGTTGATTAAAGTTTCTACTTAAAAAGGAATTTTAGTTTTTAGCTATTTACTTATGTGAGGAAAGATGAGGCATATGTTATTTGCATCACTTTAAAGATGAAAAGTAGGAAGCAATATTTTAAAGGCTTAACAAGATTTGACATTTGTAATTTATTTTTACCAGGTAGAGAAAAATCCAATACTCCCAGTTTAGCACCTTATTATTCAGAGTTTAGCTATGAAGTTTTACCTCCATTTTGTACTAAATGAACTGATCAAAATTGATCTGATTATGTGTTGTTACATCTTTTCTTTTTTTTAACATTTATGTTTCAGTTTTAGTTGGTGTACAATATTATATTAGTTTCCAGTATACAACATAGTGATTAGATATTTATATACCTTATGTAGTGATCAGCAAATAGGTCTAGTACCCATCTGTCACCATACATAGTTATTACAATAATATTGTCTATATTTCCTATGCTGTACTTTAGATCCCCATGATTATTTTTATAACTGGCAATTCATACTTCTTAATCCCTTTCACCTTTTCTGCCCTTCCACCCCTGCCTCCCCCGCCACCGCAGATGGCAATCATCAATTCGTTCTGTCTTTATGAGTTTGTTGTTGTTGTTCATTTTGTTTTTTTAGATTTTACGTATAAGTGAAATCATATGGTATTTGTCTTTCTCTGACTTATTTCACTTAGCCTAATACCCTCTAGGTCCATCCGTGTTGTTGTAAATGGCAAGATTTCATTTTTTTATGGCTGAGTAATATTCCATTTTATATATGACTCACATCTTCATTTGTCTATCAATAGACACCTAGGTTGCTTCCATATCTTGGCTATTGTAAATAATGCTGCAATGAACATAAAAGTGCACATATCTTTTCATATTAGTGTTTCGGGTTTCTTTGGATAAATACCCAGAAGTGGAATTGCTGTATCATATGCGAGTTCTACTTTTAATTTTTTGAGGAGCCTCCATACTGTCTTCCATAGTGGCTGCACCAATTTGCAATTCTACCAATAGTGCATGAGGGTTCTCTTTTCTCCACATCTTCACCAACACTTGTTTGTTGATTTATTGACAATAGCCATTCAGACAGGTGTTAGGTGATATCTTATTGTGGTTTTGATATGTATTTCTTTTACGGTTAGTGATGTTGAACATCATTTCATGTGTCTCTTGGCCATCTGTCTGTCCTCTTTGGAGAAATGTTTATTCATATCCTCTGCCCATTTTTTAAAATGGGATGATTATTTTTAATCTTGAGCTATATGAGTTCTTTGTATATTTTGGATACTAACCCCTTATTGGATATGTAATTTGCAAATATTTTCTCCCATTCAATAGGTCGCCTTTTTGTTTTGTTGATATTTTCCTTTGTGGTACAGAAACTTATTAGTTTGATATAGTCCCATGTGTTTATTTTTGCTTTTGTTGTCTTTGCCTTAGAAGATAGATTCAAAATATATTGTAAGAACAATGTCAAATAGTTTATTGACAGTATTTTCTCCTAGTTTTATGGTTTTAGGTTTTACATTTAAGGCTTTAATCCATGTCAAGTTTATTTTTGTATATGGTGTAAGAAAGTGGTCTAGTTTCATTTTTTTGTTTACATGTATCTGTTCAGTTTTCCCAGCACCACTTTGAAGAGACTGTTTTTATCCCATTGTATATTCTTGCCTCCTTTGTCATGCTAACTGACCACATTAGGGTGGATTTATTTCTGGACTCTCTATTCTGTTCCCTTGATTTTTATGTCTGTTTTTATGCCAGTACCTTGCTGTTTTAATCACTGTAGCCTTTAGTTTGATATCAGGTAGTGTGATACCTTCAACTTTGTTCTTCTTTCTCAATATTGCTTTGGCTATTTGGGGTCTTTTGTGGTTCCATATAAATTTTAGGGTTATTTCTTCTAGTTCTGTGAAAAATGTCATTGGTATTTTAGTAAGGATTGCATAAAATCTATAGATTGCTTTGGGTAATATGGACATTTTAATAATGTTAATTCTTCTGATTCACAAACACAGTATGTCCTTCCATTTGTGTCTTCAGTTTTTTTGAGCAATGTCTTAGTTTTCTGAGTTTACCTCCTTGGTTAAATTTATTCCTAGATATTCTTTTTGATGTAATTGTAAATAGGTTTGCTTAATTTCTTTTTATGATAAGTATGCTATTGGTCTATTAAAATTCAACCAATTTCTGAATATTAATTTTTTATCTTGCAACTTTATTGAATTCATTTATTAGTTCTAATAGTTCTTTTGGTGTAATCTTTAGGGTTCTCTATACATAGTATCATGTTACCTGCAAATAATGACAGTTTTACTTCTTTCCAATTTGGATTCCTATTTTTCTTGTCTGATTGTGTAGTTAGGACTTCCAATACTATGCTGAATAAAAGTGGTCAGACTGGACATCTTGTCTTGTTCCTGATATTAAAGAAAAAGCTTTCAGCTGGATATAATTTCAATCTTTTTGAATTTATTTGGGCTTGTTTGTGGCTTAATATATGGTCTATCCTGGAAAATGTTCCACGTGCCCTTGAGAAAAATGTGTATTATGCAGTTTTGGGATAAAATGTTCTGTAATTATCTATTAAGTCAATTTGGTATAATGTGACATTTAAGGCCATTATCATTAATTTTATGTCTGGATGATCTATCAAGGTGAGCTATTAAAGTCCCCAACTATTATTGTATTACTGTTAATTTTTGCCATTATGCCCATTAATATTTGCTTTATATATTAGGTGCTCCTATGTTGGGTGCATATTTACAATTATTATATCCTTTTGGATTGACCCCTTTATCATTATGTGATAACCTTGTCTTTTTTTACATTCTTTGTTTTGAAGTCTGTTTTGTCTGAGTATGGCTACCCAGCTCTTTTCATTTCTATTTGCATGGAATGTCTTTTTCCATCCCTTCACTTTCAGTCTGTGTCCTTTGATCTAAAGTTGGTCTCTTGTAGGGCTACTAGATGGGAGGTGAGTTGGGACAGCAAAAATACAGCAAAGAGATTAAAGGTATAAATGGATAGTTGCAGAGTATACATGGAGATTGGGAGTGTAGCATGGGGAAGATAGTTAATAATGTTGTAATAAATATGTAAGGGGGAAGAAGGGTACTAGTTTTAGTGGGGTCATCACTTATTTTGTGAGTTATGTGGATCTCTGATCACTAGGCTGTACAACTGAAACTAGTATGTTATTGTATGCAAACTATAATTTAAAAAAAACCTCTTTGAATTATACAAGGTAAATACGAACAAATAATTATCTATTATATTTCAATAAAGCCAGGGAAAAAAATAAAAATAAAAATAAAAATAAATTAAGTCTCCTGTAGACAGCATATAGATGCATCATTTTTTAAATCCATTCAGCCATCCTATATCTTTTGATTATAGCATTTAGTCCATTTACATTTAATTATCGATAGCTATTTGTTTATGGCCATTTTGTTATTTTTTGGTTGTATTTTTCTGTTTCTTCTCAATCTTTTTCTTTTTGATATGCTGGGTTTCTTTAGTGTTTTCTTTGGGCTCCTTTCTCTTAATTTTTAATTTTTTTTCTGGCCCACTTTTTAAATTGAAATATGATAGACAATTATTTGCTCATATTTACAGTGTACAATTCAGTGAGTTTTTTCAATTATAGTTGGTATACAATATATTAGTTTCTATTGTAAAGCATAGTAATTAGAGATCTATATAATTCACAAAGTGATCACCCCAATAAATCTTGTATCCCTTTGCTCCCTTACATATTTACAGTATTATTGACTATATTTCCTATGCTATACTTTGTATCTCCATGACTATTTTGTAACTATCCATTTGTACTTCTTAATCCCTTTGCCCTTTTCACTGACCTCCACCCCCTCCCATATAGTAACCCTCAAAATATTCTCTGTATATTGTTTTTGTTGTTATTTTGTTCTTTAGACTGCACATGTACATGCAATCATATGACATTTGTCTTTATCTGACTTACTCCACTCAGCACAATACCATCACGTGATATCTTTTTCCATCCCTTTAGTCTGTGTGTCTTTTAATCTGGTGAGTCTCTTGTAGGCAGCGTATGTAAGGGTCTTGTTTTCTTATCCATTCAGGCACCCTCTCTATTAATTGGAGCACTTAATTCTTTTTCATTCGAAGTACTTGTTAATAGATATGTAGTAATTGCCATTCTTTATTCATATTTTTGCTACCTAGTTTTTCTTCTTCTTAAAGAAGTCCCTCCAACATTTCCTGTAATGCTGGCTTGGTAGTGATGAATTCCTTTAGATTTTCTTTGTCTAGGAAGCTCTTTATCTGTCCTTCAACTCTAAACGATAGCTTTGCTAGATAATCTTGGTTGTAGATCCTGGGTTTTCATCACTTTGAATCTTTTGTGCCAAACCCTTCTGTCCTGCAAAGTTTCTTTTGAGAAGTCAGCTGCCAGTCTTATGGGTGCTCCCTTGTAGGTAACTAACTACTTTTCTCTTGCTGCTTTTAAGATTCTCTCTTTGTATTTAACCTTTGGTATTTTAATTATGATGTGTCTTGGCATGGGCCTCTTTGGGTTCCTCTTTCTTGGGACTCTCTGAGCTTCCTGGGGTTGTATATCTATTTCCTTTACCAGGTTAGAGAAGTTTCCATCATTATTGCTTCAAATAGGTTTTCAACTTGCCCTCTTCCTTCTGGTACCCCTATGGTGCAAATCTTGTTATGTTTGATGTTGTCTCATAAATTAAATTATCTTGATGTTTTTGGATTATTTTTTCTTGATGCTGTTCTGATTGGGTGTCCTCTGCTACCTCATCCTCTATATTAGTGATTTGAAACTCCGCTTTATTAACTGTCGATTCTTTCTACTATACTTTTCATATTAGATATTGTATTCTTCATTTCTGACTGGTTCCTTTTTATAATTTCTACCTCCATTTTTATGTTTTTTATATCTTCGTTAAAGTTCTGAGTTCATCTACTCCCCCTAAGTTCATTGAGCATCCTTTTAAGCAGTGTTTTGAACTCTGCATCTGGTAGATTGCTTGACTTCATTATTCCTGGAGCTCTGTTCTGTTTCTTTCATATAGGACATGCTTCTTTGTCTCCCCATTTTGGCTGCCTTTCTTTATCTGTTTCTATGGACTAAGCAAAGCTCCTAAGTCTCCCAGTCTTAATGTGGCTTTGTGTAGTAGATGGCCAGTGGCACAGTCCAGAGAGAGGTCTAGCTGCAGGCCAAGTTTAGCCCCAGCCTGTGCCCCTCTGGGGCCACCTGGTGAGATTCAGCAAGCAATCCCCAGATGGCTGATACTCGTGCTGTGCTCATAGTTGCCTCAAGAGGCCATGCCAGAAACCGAAGCCACATGCCACCAGAGCAGGGCTTGGTGCTGCTTAGCAAGGGGCACAGGGTGCGTCGAGGACACCACTGGATGTGGCTTGGGTAGGGCTGCAAATTGGGAGGGGCAGTTACCTCCGTTATCCAGTTTGATAATGTCTCAGGTATGGCAACACTGCATCCGCATGCTGGGAAGAGGGGAGGGCTAAACAGAGGAACAATGGATGCTACCAACACTTCTGCCTGGGATAGAACCTCACCTCCGGCCCTCATCCCAAAGCCCGACAACTCAGCATCCCCCTGTTATGTCCCTAGAGCCCTGCTGAGCAGCTCACCTGGCACTGGAGCTCAGTCGAGGTTGTGGCTCCTGTAAGAGGAACATCTGTACCTGCCAGCTGCAGGTGCCACATCCTCTGCCTTGCTCAGGCACGTGGGACCAGGAAGCCTCACATTGCTACCCGCTCCTACGGCTGCAGGGGATTGCTTATTTCTCTCCCTAGTTGTGGGGCTTCTGTTCATCCAGACCGCAGGTGTATCTGCTTGCTCTTTGCTCTGTGGTTTTGTCACATCTCCGGTATGGTCGCAAGAGATGTACAAAGCTTCTGTGTTCTATGCCATCTTGCCTTTCCATCTCTCCCCTAATTTTTTTATTTTTTGTAGATTTTTGCTTTATGGTTACCATGAGATTCATATAGATCCATCTATATAGCAGTCCGTTTTAAACTGATAAGTATTTAAGTTCAAACATTCTCTAAAAGTATTACATTTTTACCGCCCCCGCCATTCTTTGTTTTTGATGTCATATTTTATATTTTTGTTTTTCATATCTCCTATTATTTATAATTTTGCTATTTTTGTCTTTTAACCTTTATATTAGCTTTTTAAGTGGTTGATTCACTGTTTTTATTATATATTTGCCTTTACCAGTGAGATTTTTTTCATTCCTGTATTTTTTTTTATTTCTGGTTATGGCCTTTTCTGCATAAAGATTCTTTAATGTTTCTTGTAAAGCTGGTTTAGTGGTGGTGAACTCTAGTTTTTGCTTGTCCGGGAAACTCCTTATCTCTTCAATTCTAAATGATAACCTTGCCAGCTACAGTATTCTAGGTTGTAGGCTCCTTTCCTTTTTCTTGTCATTCATTCCCTTTTGTCCTATAAAATTGCTGAGAAAATCAGCTGATAGCCTTACAGAGTTTCCCTAGTATGTGATTGGTTTCCTTCTTGCTGCCTTCAAGATTCTCTTTATCCCTAACATTTGCCATTTTAATTACAATGTCTTGGTATGGGCCTCTTTGGGTTCATCTTGTCTGGATGTCTATTTCCTTCCTCAGGTTAGGATAGTTTTCAGCCATTATTTCTTCAAATATACTTTCTGCCCCTTTCTCTCTCTCTTACTTCTGGAATCCCTATAATGCAAATGTTAGAGCACTTGTTGTCCCAGAGGTCCTTAGACTGTCTTTTTTTAAAATTCTCATTTTTCTGTTGTGACTGGTTGATTTCCTAATCTGTCACTTCTTGCTAATGCATTTTTCATTTCAGTTATTGTATTCTTCATCTTGTTTGGTTCTTGATTTTTTAACTCTATTGAAGTTCCGAGTTATCAGGCAAGTTACTTATCTGTTTCATTGGAGTTTTTCTGCAGGGTTTTTTCTTGTTCCTTCATTTGGGGCATATTTTTCTGTCTCCTCATTTTAATTGACTCTGTGTTTGTTCCTATGAGTCATATGAAATAACTCTTCTAACCTTGAAAAAATGGCCTCTGTGTAGTGTGTCTTCCCAGGGGTTTTGGCAGGCTGGTTGTAGTCAGGGCAAGTGAGTGTGGTGTCTGGTGTGCTACCTGGCCAGGAGTGAGTTCCTGGTGGAGCAGCCTGGTGTGCATGTGTGTGTGGTAGCTTGTTGTTGTTCTGGCTAAGGCCATGACGGATTCAGGGTGAGCAGTCTGATGTGCACCCGCTTCCTTACCCTTCTGATCCAGATGGGGCTGCCCAGTGGACATGTGTTCCACACTTTCTCTGGATGGGCAGTCCTCTGTGTTTGTATACCACAGCACTTTGCTACTTTTGTACTTTCTTCTGGTAGTGTAGCCCACATATGCATGCAGCAGTGCCCCACTATCTCCACACTTTCTCTGACAAGGGCACTCCTGTGTTCACGCTACACCACAATGCTTTGCTAGTTCTACACTCACGCTGGGTGGAGCCTCACATGGTGAGGCAATGCAGTGGGTGCATGCAGCAGTACCCTGTCATACCCACTGGATTAATGTCCAGGTAGAGGGGAGCCATGCGTGGATATGATGGCACCCTCCTGTTCCTGCTGCAGCTAGCTCCAGGAGACATGACTGGGGACCCACTACAGCGGCCCTGCAGGTCGGCCTGAGAACCTGGATGGAGCACCCACCAGCTGTCCAAGTGCAGGGGAAATGTAAACAACGGTGCTTGCCAGTTCCTTCGGTCCTGGAGAGCTCTCACAGTTCCCCGACCTTCTTTCTGTGTGGTCTCTCTGTTGTGCAGAAGCTGTGCAATTGGCCCTCAGTTGTCTCTCAGGAGGAGTTGTGCTATAGGTGTTCTCAGGAGGGGGTGAGCTTGTCCTTTTATGCCATCCTGGACCCACTTCCAAAACCAATTACTTTATTGCAGAACTTTTCATAGTCCCTACTTACAAATGTGTTTTGTGAAACTCTAAGAGGAAAATATATGCAGCATTTTCCAGATTCACTCATCTGTCACCCCTCTTGATGGCTAGGAGGACATGTATTTTGAGATACCATTAGAAGAAACATTGTAAAC
>NW_011888890.1:6459453-6473971 GCF_000151845.1 Pteropus vampyrus | reverse complement strand
TTACAGTTGAAAAAATTTGATCCTTTTTTTCTCAGGAAATTGGGGAAAGGGTTTTCATTGCTAAATTTTAGTTTACCCAGCTCTAACCTTCACAAGTACCCAAGATAGTTTTTACCTTCTAGAGGTAATCAACATCAGATATATAAAAATACCTGAAAGAGAAGACAAATGTGAAACATTCGAGGAAGTAGAAAGGGAAAAATCAATTCCTTGCAATGAACAGAATAAGATGGAGAGATTTGCTTTACTTTCCCTTCTGTGGAAAATCTGGACACTTCTTTAAGCGTTCCTTCTTTGACTCTCCCTTGCAAGTGTCACCCTTGGACTCCAAGAAGCATTCTAAGTGTTTTAAAACTATGGTTCTTTCCAAAGATATGGCTAATTAACCTTATTTACTTTGCCATTTTCTTCATATTAGGTATGTATTTTACGTACAGTCATCTTTACTCAGAAAGAAGAGATGTCCTCAGAGTCTCTCCCATTAAAAAGAAGAAAATGTGAAGCACAGCATTATGATGATGAAAAAAGAGGCTTGTGGATTCCGCTGTAGTAAGCACAACACAGAGAGCATTCTGGTGGAAAAAAAAAAAAAACTAGTATCTGACAAAAATCCATGACATGAAATAATCGTCTTCATCCCCAAACTCTAAGACATATCAAAGCAGTCTGTGATTCTCACACATTATATTTTCGAACCATATACTCTGAACAATTTATTTCACCACAGCTGTGGATTTTATACAAGTTAAATTTATATTGTGTGAAACCTGATTATTTCCCTGTAAGGGTAATGAGAAACTGGAGATTAACTGCAATAGATTCAATCAAATTGAGAAACCAAAATTGTTAACCTAAATTACATCTATTTACTTCTATTTCTTTTCACTTCTGAGTTCCCAAAGAGCAGCAGATCCACAGGAGGGGGGCGATGTGAAATATGCTCTGCAGTTGTCTAGAATAACATTTTATAGACAGATGTCACTGTTCCCAGAGGTAACACCTACTTTAAACATCAGACACACTCAGAAAATTAAACATCTTCCCAAATCCAAAAGAGTATTCATTAATAGTACACCCATTATTTGGGCTTTGATGCCTTAAAGGAGGACCCTGATGAAAACAGAATACCTTTGGTAAAAATACAAATAATGCCCCAAATTCCTTTTTAAAAACTCAGGTCACATATACCTTACAGGGAGATAAAAGGCATAAGAATATAGTAAATCATTTAAAGGAAGTAAGAAAATTAAGAACTAGTCATATTTCAATTCATTTATTACAGAATTACTATTGCTAATTACTATGTCATATAAGTCATCACTTATAGTTTTGAAAACTTTCTAAAATACACGTGAATAATTGACTAATAGAATCATTTCTGAACCATCAGTATATCATTTTTCTTGAAAGAATGATAGAACCTTATTACATAGAAGGTATTAATTTATCTTGTTACATAAAAACAAAGTACAAAAAATTGAAAAAAATGATTTTATACCATTAAATAAAACAGTTGGGAAGAAACAATTGAGTATTAATAAAGATAATTGATATCTTTATAAATTAAATGTCATTTAGAATTTTAAAATAAGTATTAAGGTTGTCCTTTTAGAAAGCTACATTTTATTTTGCTTTGAAAGTTGCTCATTTTACTTCTAGATTAAAAAAAAATTACTGAAAGATTTAGTGTGAAAAGGGAACAGAATTCCTTTACAAACTTTAGGAGACAGTCCAGCTGCCTCCCATCAAAGGTGGCTACTTACTGCTGAAATATACATCTAAAATCACTAAAATGAACAGAACTAAAACTATACTTTATTGGGTGAATTTAAGAATTTTAAATTTCATTACTAAATAATACTTTAATTTTTTTAAAGCAAATTACCTTAAGGATCTTCCTACTTAAAATAGAAGACCAAAAAGAAACACAAGTAAATTTATAATTATGGTAATTTTGAAGTGGAGATGAGGATTGACATTAATTTGAGATATCTGCAACAATTGTAACAAAAATATCTGATTTCAATGGTAACAGTCATAATTGTTAGTATTACAGTAGTTGGTTGGCTATATTCATAATGGAAATACTAAATTTCGTTAGAGGTTAGTGAAAGTGAAGGTATAATTTCTTCTCTCACTCAAGTTCATGTTCCCCAGGTTAAGAAACCCAGAGAATAAGCATCTAGTTCACTGATGTTATCGATATTGCAAAGTTGGTTTCTTTGGCTGTTTTAACTGTATATCCTTCAAATCTTTTTTATTTTGTTCAGTGTATTCAAAGACTTAGTTTCTCAAATCTAACTAAAATAAAAGAAGTAGGAACCATAAGATATTTTAAAAGCATAAGACATAATTTTAAAATGATCTCTCAGGAGTTTCAAATGCCAAGATGCATTACCTGACGTAACCCAGGCAAAAGAATAGTATTCACGGCAGCAGTGCCTCTGGTGCTAAGGAAAAAAAAAAAGTAAAACTGCACTAAATCAAAACTCTTTAGATAATTTACTTCATCACTCAGCAAAAGTCTACCTAAAGAATACAAGTAAAACATATACACACAAGTAGTATCATCAGAACCCCAGAGCTTTTTATCAAAATAGTTGAATGAAAAGCAATAACACTTGTTCCAAACATATTCATTCACTATAGATGCATTGTATTTTACTCTATATGCTTTTCAAGAAACATTCTTATCCTGGTCCTAGCTTTTGATTCAATAAACAGGTTAACCTGAGTAGAATGAGTTGATCCCTAGTCAGCTGCACACACATGCCTACATTCACTCAAGAAACACTGATTTTGTGCCTAAAATGTGCCAGGCACAGGTCAACATTATAAAACATTTCCCAGCCTTTCTGCAAACAAATCTGTTACTACAGAATGTACCACATCTTATGGGTTTCTTTCAAAAGTTGAAGTAGCCATAACATCAATATGTAAATGTTTATCTGGAGGAAGAAACTTATATTTATTTAAATTTATGTACAAAGACAACAGTTACATTTTATTGTGCTCAAGTATTAAAGTGATTTAAAATAAAAACCATCTCCCCTTTTCCCCAACATTTTCTTCCTCTCATTTGTTTATTTTTGCTTTGAAATATTATGTTTTCCTGTGTTCAGATAATTTTTATTCTCTTCTTCTGGGTCTAAGTCATATGTTTTGATATGAACCTTTTCTCCAGGGCATTTTTTTTTTTTCCCCAACGTAATTCCAGGAAGCAGTGGTCACAGAATTAACTAAAGTGCCTGTTTAGAATGCAGATTCCCAGATTTCACTAAAGATCTGTTGAATCAGAAGCTTTGGTAATGGGCTGCTGAGCCTGCATTTTGATAGGTTCCTCAGATGATCCTCATGCACACTGAAGTTTGAGAACCACTGCTTTTGAGTCTAAAGTATTTCAGCTTTGGACAGAAAATTGCTATAATAAGAACTATTTAAATAAAAGCCACCATATAATATAGTTGTTTTTAGAACTGAGACAATGGCGCTTTTTCCTTATGCTTCTACAGTTTTTAAACATTCTAAATAGGAATTATTAACTATAATTAATCTCTCTTTGCTAAGGGTAGCTGGCATTTTAAATCTCCTCAACAGGTTACAGTCAATTCCATATGAAAATCAATTAGTAAAAAATATGCCTTGATTCATTAGATGCATGTGTATGTCCACAGTGTACTTTGTGGTATTCAACTGAACCACGGGGTCCTGTGAGAGAGATTGTGGTCTGGAGGTAAGAGCACTGTTTTTTTTTTTGAAATTCAGCTCCAATATTTACTTACTGAATGACTCTCTGAATTCCACTTAACTGCCCAAGGTTGTTGTGAAAAGCAAATGAAGTATGGTAAATTAAACCTTTCTAAGTTTTAAAGGAATATACAGAAGTAGGAAATTGATAACATGTTCCCTGGGTGCTTTGCTTTATTACATGATGGTTTACTGATTCATATTTTTTGAATGTAAGCTCTACAAGCACAGGAATGTCATGCCTTGTTCACTTTATACCCCAGAGCCTTGTACAGTAGCACAGAGTAGACACTCATAATTGCTTGTGCAGCCTGACTTTTTGGATTACTACCAGTACATCTAGAAGGGAAAAAAAAACCATTTTAAGAACTCTATCAGATTAGGTGATATTTCAATTATATCTGATTAATCTCAGAGTATCTCATGTTTAGAAGACATAGTTTTATTATTTTTTTTAACTTAAAGTATCTTAAGGACTACTTGCTTCTAGAATGTTTTAATTATTAAGGAGAACAATTTCTCAAGAAATTTCCATTATCTTCCCAAGTCCTAACATATATGTAGTTGGGTCTATGTTTAAGCATTATAGCTACTATTTTTCAGTGAAACATATAAAAGTGATAGCATTTCTATTACATTTTAGAATTTATAAAGCATATTGTTATGTTCTTTTAACCCTCACAACTACTGTGTGAGCTAAGTTATTCCTTTTATCTAAGAAATAAAACCAAAGTCAGGGAGTCATCACTGTCATTTTTATTCAGTTTTATGTCCAATAATTTAGCTGGATATTATTTCACAAGTTCCCTATGTTTGATAAGAATTGATCTTTCTAAATTACAATTTAAAAAAATTTTGTACTGTTTATGAAGATAAACATTACATGCAACTCACTACTTCATAAATACTATATATATCGTGTTTTTTTAAAAAAGACTTTAGAATTTCCAGAATCAGAATAAAGTATTTCCTTCCAGAAAATATAAAAGCATATTACCTTATTCAGGATCAGAGCAATGATGATACAGAGTTATACCTAACGATGATATGCTGTGAGGTGTTTTTCCACAAGAGTGGTGAAGGATGTGAACTGTTCCAGCCATATTCTGTCCCCTGGTTCCATCTGAAATTCCTGCAGCTAAGAATAGGCTAGTTGGGGTCAGAGATAGAAACTAACCAGGACCCTGCCTATAACTCTGGCTTTAAGAAAGGCCTCATCCTCAACCAAATGATCTGATTTCTAAAAGAGCAAGTTATTAAAATGTTTACCAGAAACCTAAAACTATGTTCAAAGTGACTTATTTCAAGACACTATTTGAGTCCTTAACAAAGCCTTACTCCTTATATAATTATATCATCAATATCTTTGGTTAAAATTATTTGGAGAAGTTAGCTCTGGCAATGAACTTCAAAAAAAGGTTATTACAGCCTATTAATTACCATGGAACCGCTGCATTACAAATAAAACACAAAGAAGATTTTAGGCACTTTAATGGATCTCAACATCCGTTCCAAATGTAAGCTTCTCAAATCAAGAATCAGAGTGTTTGGATACTTCTGAGACACATAACATGGCTTTAACCCCAGACATTAATTTGTTAGTATATCCCGGCATACTCTTTGCCTTGGCAACTTACGATTTCAAAAACAGAAGATGACTTGTAAAGAAACTTTTCCTTTTGTATATACTTTAGAACATCTGGTCTGAAAAAGCAGAGACTTCTGGTTTCTAGAGAACAAAGTGAAATATCCTAAGGGAATAAGTTAATTTTTACCTGAGGTCATAACATGTAACCAAGAAAAACAGTGTTATTATTCCAATGACCTATATCTTAGAATGTTGAGATTTTGGAACTTTTAGATTTTCAAATTTAGAATCTTATATTTTAGACTCTTTAGAGGCTCCCATGAATAGAAAAATCCTATAAATTTTATGCTCAAGATTGCTGAAGACAAAAAGGGGGACCTGGAGAAGAGAAGATAAAGGTGTATCTTATTACCTCCCTTTTGAATTATTCTGCTTTCCTGCTAAGGGGAGGAGAAGGGACAGAGTATGAATGGGAAGAGACTAGGCTAAATCAAAAAAGTCAGTCCAGGTTTAGAAGTTTGGGCTGATTCTTCATCCTTTCCTTGAGCATTAGTAAGCTGCCTGCTGGTTCAGGGGAAAGAATGCAGAGTGGTTCTTCGGTGCCCACTTCCTCTTCAGTGTCCTTGACTGCCATCCATGTTTGCAAACTGGCCCAGGAATCTAAAGTCCTTCAACCCATGAAGGACCTGTTCCCTTACACTGTAGCCCTTAAACTTCCTCATTCCAGAGGCTTGTTAACACAAGACACGGTTATTTCTTTCATCTGATTACAGCAATCTGTATTAAGCATATTAAACCATTTAAATGTGTACAGTAGTTTCAAGAGAGTGTTTCATCTAACTCATTGAGCCAATGAATAATATCCTATAGAAACTTCATGGGAAATAGATCATGATGCCACTGTCACCACTATAGTTTAGTTTTGGTAGCAAAACCTTCCCTGTGCCTTAAAAGTCACAAGCACAAAATTCAAGAGATTATTTTACTAGAATGTAGGGAGGATGAGATGATGTAGTCAATTTTCATAAAGAAAATCTTCAGATTGAACTCTAACCAAATATAAGAAAGTTCAAGTTCTCATTTCAGTTTCCACTGGCCTGAGTACCAAAGCAATGCCTCCTCTCTTGGCCTGCAAGGTTCAAGATGTCAGTTCATGACCCTTAACTTTCTGCATCATGTCTCAGTGATCCCAGACACAGATTCTGAAAAAGTCTTCCATTTGTATGGTTTTCCTTCCTCTTCCATCTGAGAATGCGGCTGGCTACTGCAAAACTGTTCACCAACCATACGCTCTGGTCCATATGGCTTTCTTCTTAAACTCGGGGAGAACTCTCAAGGATAGCAGGGTGGCTAAGGGGACAAAAAATAAAGTGCACTATTGTTTTTGGTGGAGCTGCATTTGAAACGGTCATTTAGATCAAAAAGGTGTCAGAAAAGAACTTGGCTTTTTCTCACTTGGCTAATCTTCAAGACTAACAATTCCCATCAAGGCTTAGGCAGAATTTTAATGGCAGAAAACCATTAATAAAGGCTTGGAAAAAGAGTTTTTAAAAAACATGTATTTTAAATGTTATCCTGCAACCAGTTAATGGGAAATTCTGCAGAATTGAAACAAAAACTGACTTTAGGGATGTTGGTGATTTTTTTCCCCCCTTAATCTAGGTGATTACATAGGTGTGTTCCCTTTGTAAAAATCTACTTATGTCTTGGGTACTTTTCTACAGGAAAATGATTTTTCTGTTAAATGTTTAACTAAAAGGTAAAAAAAAAAAACCCCAAAACTGATCCGATAATGAAGCTAGGTTCATGGGCTCAATGAAGCAAGCATAAATGTACTATAAACTATATCTGAACATATACCCACAAGTCCACAGCTTTATCTGTCATGGGTCCCTCAGGGATCAATTTAAAATAGGAAAGTTCTGTGTAATACCTCTAGGTAAATTAATAGATATCTTATTTTGGAATACTAATATAGATATATTGAGATGTTATTTAAAATATAAATGTGAAGGAATGTAGGTAAGTCAGAGTTATACAATTCTTGTTTGTATATATAATCAAGTGAACATGTACCTCTTTGACCCCAATAACTATTTTCCTCATTGTTATCAATTGTATGCGTATGGAGCAACCAGTGCTATTATGGACCCATGGCCATTAAAAATGAGTCCAAACACCCAACACAAATGGAGGAAATCCTAGCAGCAGGTCTTGAGGGATAGATCAGTGGAAACATGTTAGACCCTGGCTCTCATTCTCAGTGAGGTTCTGTGGTTGATCAGAATCCCCTTCACATACATGCCCTTCACATACATGGGGGTGAGAAGGACCAGAACTGACACATTAGGGAATTATTGCTTGCTTGGCAAGTAATATGTTTTACCATACTTAAAGTATGGTCATACTATGACTCCAGGCTGGAGATAGGCCCAATAGATGATCACAAGAGTTGGCCAACAGAAAACTTCCCAAGATGAGAATTTTCAGGGCAGTATCTGACAGCAAGTCAGGGGCGTCCACAGCAGTCACTGGTAGGATCCAAACCTCGACAGTTCCAAGACACAGATGACAGTACAAGCTGTCCTGGGCCACAGAGCCAACGCCTAAAAGACTTCTCAGATTTGAGTAAAAAAATCTACATAAATCTACATAAATCACAGACTTCCTCTGTTTGTAGATCCTACAGTCATAGTTTAACAAATCAATACAGGGATATTATAAAAAAACAAAAACCACTTAAATGCTTGAAAGCATGGGAAATGTCCAACTCCTTTGGCAAAACACTATGTAGCCATTAAAAATACTATTATGAAGCCAGTGTAGGAACAGCTTTAAATGCTTTAAAAATAATTGACATAAAAAAGTGTCTGCATTTTTTTCAATTATTTATGATTATAAATATGGTAAAAGAACACCCATACACAGAACGGGCAAAAACTTCTCAAGAAAAATATCAAAGTTGTCACTGGCCAATGGGACTCTGTATTCTCTTTTTTCTTTTAAGGAATTTTCAAATTTTAATTACAGTCATGTTTTACAATTATAACAAAACATTTTAAAACTAAATAAAAATTAAATTTAAAGGCACTGGAACAACTCTTTAAATCCACTTTCTAATTCGAAATGCTACATGGTGACAGCTTCAGATTATTTATCTACACTGAACCAAGATGCGTCCTTTCAGTAGCCAGCATACACTAGAGTGCTGTTCTGCAGCACAGACAAGAGTGGAAGGTTTTCACTTCTCTGGGACAGAAAGCATGGAAGTAATACCTTTTAAAAGATCCCTGGATTTTGCGGAGAGGGCTTCTTTAGGACTTTCCATGAGGTTGAGCAGCCAGTCAATGAACTAGGATGAAAAAAGAACAGTATCAGTGAAGACAACCCCAATATCAGTAAGAGATCAGTTAGACCCGTGGGCCTGCATACATGTATATCAGTGTAACAGTACCTAGGCAATACATGCCTGGGCTAGGGGAGTGGAGATGGGAAAGGGACTGGGCACAAGAGATGTTACAGACAGACACAGCTTCCATTCAGTCAAATGGCTCAGCAAAGTTAAACCACCTTCCCTTGCTAAACACCTTGAGTCCTGCTATAGGTTTTAAGAGTGACTGTAGGCATTGGCCCTGCGGGCGTCCTGTGTGTCATAAATATTCTCTCTCATTACTCTAAGAGGCCTAGGTACGTCAAGAATCTTGCCCAATTCTACCCCCAACGAATAACAGAGTTAAGATTGAACCCAAGTACACCTGGATGCAAAGCCTCACACTCTTTGCATCATGCTACCTTCCACCTGGGTCTGTGTACATCCCAGGCCTACGCTCCTAGGCTGGGCAGTAAATAGAGAAGCGCATCAGATATAAGCCCCTGTTTCTAAAATAAACTATGTTTCTATAGATAAGAACAGTTTATGAAAGTTAAAATGCAAGAAAAAAAGCATAAAATAATTTACTAGGTAGAGCTACCTGAGTTAACTGCAAATAAATCCTGAAAATGAGGTTGAAACTCACTGTACTCATGAATTTGATCTAGGATGCAGCCAAAATTGTTTTTGAATCAGATACAGGGCAATTTCATTAATGCCTGAATGCTGCCAATCTTGACTAATTTTAACTTTGGACACTGAAACTGGGTTAAAGGAAGAGTAAAATAGAAAAAGAATATTCTTAATTCCCTGCTGTAATTAAAAGAGTTTTTCTTAATTTCTTTTTCTCAATTTTGTTTTATAATATCCTACTGGTAAAGTACATAAACCAAGCACTAGAAATACACAATAGATGCAGGATGTCTACACTGTAGTCCAAAGTGAACATGGTATCCAAGGCCAGAAATAACATGAGGGGATACCACATTTAAATTTATTTTGATTTAAAATGAAACAGAAAACACAAAATTTGGGGCAATACTAATAATGTTTAGCAGGTTTAAGGAAACAAAGGTATTTTGAGACGCTGGGTGGAGCTGTGCATAGCTAAAGTGTGGGTCCACAGTTTATTTTTAAAGATTAGCGTTCCAGTTTTAAGAATAAGCCACATAAAGTGAGTTTTAAGCTTTCAACCTCACAAAAATCCAATTGTGATTAAATGGATTCAAACAACTATATTAAAATAAAGACAGGTCAGAGCCGTGTAATGAGAATTACAGGAAGCGCAATATTTTCATATGCTCTGAACACAGCTAATAGCCTGGGGAATGTTAATATCTAAAAACCAAAAGATTGGATTTTCCTGAGGGCAAGGGTGGTGACATTAGACCTTTACAAATTTACTCATGTATTTAGCACAAGCCAGGAGCACAATGGGCATCTGGAACATGGCTGTAGGATGAAATGAGCTATGGGGAACCTTAAATACGATATAAGAAAATGTACGCTCTGGACTCACATTTCCCCTCAAAAGATTTCCCTAACCTACCCCCAGGAATTGTTGAGCACCACCCCCCGCTCCTCATCACCACTGTATCCTTCTTTATCACACCATCTTGCAATCTTGAACTTGCCTCGCTATCTGTCCTCACTCTGAGATTCTAAGCTCTCAGAGGCTTACTCATCATTTCATCTCCAGGATCAAGAACATACGTGCCTTCAATAAATGAATGCAAGTATAAACTTTTATTTACACCTCACCCCCAACTGTAAACAAGTCGCTGCTGTTGTCATTGTCGTTGTTTTAATTAGCCCGAGGCTGGGCTAGCCTCAGTCTCTGAGGCTCTGCATCTGTCTGAGTTTTGGGGCAGAGTATGAAAGCCTGTGGTGCGATCCAAGTTTCACTGAACTCCCACTTCAACTCTACAGCAGAAATTGCTGAGGAGACAATGGCCACCTGTGCTGATAAGGAGGTGGCTGACAATCCCACCTTCTGGGCCTGTTCCTTCCATGGCTCTTTCTGCAGCAGGAGAAGCATGCTACTGGGAAGGAGAGTGAGAGTCTCCTGTAGAGTGACCCTGTGCATTGGACTCCTGCCAAGGAAGCTTGATGCTGGCACAGCTGGGCCATTTTCCTGATGCCATGGCAACCAACTGGCACTGAGGCCGAGGAGGAGAGGGGCATCATGGTCTGCCCATGCAACCACTGCTGTTGCAAATATCAGCAACAAGAAGTCCAAAGCCTGCAATGGAAACAGAAACAAGCCTAGGTCACATGTTTTAACAATTCAAAGTAATACATTCTCCACATACACAGCCCCATCATGATGCAATATTATCTTCCTCTTCTTGCAACCCCTCCTCTGGCCCATCCCCCCGACCCCAGACTACCCCAGAAGAGGAACTGGATTGAAGAACAAACTCTGTTTCTACACTTAATAAAAAGAGACTTTAGGGCTTTGGTAAGCTTTAGGGATCTTCTTCTAAGAAGACAGAGGGCCAACAGTTTCATTATTATTGCTCTAACATTTAAGGAGAAACAATTTAATTCCTAATCATACCGAGATCCAAATACTCTTCTGTCTTGGTGATTTCACAGAGATTAAAAAATTGAATGATATGGAGAGGGATATTTAGATTTACTATTATGTGGTTAAAACTGACTTAACAAAATATTTATAGTCTGAGTCTACTGAACAATAACAAATGATTCTCATGAATTTTAACAAATTTGTCTAGAATCTACTCATTTAGATTTTAGACTAAGCTAGACAATTGTAGAAATGGTAGTAATGGGCTATCTTTGAATTGTTGGATTATTGTGATTTAAATTACATTTCTTTCTGCTTATCTGTATTTTCTAGGTTTTAAAAGATTTTTGTAGAAAAGGCTAATAAAAACTTAGGAGATCAAAAAAAAAAGCAGATTATGCTAATTCAAAAAAAAAAAACTCACAAAGTACTCTTCGATTTCTTAAAACTCCTAATCTCACTAAAATTCCAAGAACACACATAACCCTTCAGAAAGGCAGGGAAGAATTTTAAAGAACATTCCATATTGTGCACATTTTACTCACACAGAAAACATGTAAAACATGCCTAGAGAAAAAAATTATATCCCTTAAAAATACAAAGTGGGCATCTAAGTCAAGAAAATGAGGAGTGAGAAAATGCTGTCATTATTTTATTTATTAATCTTTTTCTTTTTTAACTCACCCAATACCATATTTGGGGTCACAGGTCATTTTGAAGGTGTGCTGAAAACTCTAATATATGCACACATGCTTGTAAGTGTGCACATGTTGGCGCACACACAGATTACTTGCATACAGTCTAGGAATCTTTTCGAACCAGGTGTGAGGCCATATTCTGGGCCAGTGTGGAGGCCACAGCCCTGTACCCAACCTCCTTCATGGGATCAAGCCCAAATACATAGGGTTCCCTCTCCAGCTAGTATCCTTTGTGTGCTGCCTGTCAAGGAAAACACTCTGTTGAAAATATTTTTCAAAGATCAGCTCTGGGTATCTTCAATAGCCTGGTAAGAACATGTTTCCTTGTGACATCAGAGTTGTCACTATTGCTGTTCCCCCCCACTCCCACGCTCCCCCCCCAAAAAAAGGAAGGAAAGAAACCTATAGGCAGCAACATAGTCCTCTTTGGGGAGAATATAAATTCTGTATTTTAAGAAAGCTATAAATTACTTGTCTAGATTGTACCTCATCAAGAACCACATTCTGAACAGATGATGACTGGTAAGCAATATTTCTGATATAACCCATCAGTTCCAAGAGCCATTCCATTCTCTTCAACACACCTGAAACAAAAAGGACATTTTCCTATCAGATGATAGTTTTCCCTTTGAAATGTAAAACAGAGCAGTAACAAGCATCATAACTCAAGCACAACACCTGGTGAGGATTTCGTGAAATAATTTCAAGTCCTCACAATACCTAAGACTTGTGATTGCCCATGAAGGTTCTTTGACATTATTCACATCAGATAACCATATTTTGATCCTTATTTTCAAAAACTAATTTATTCTTCAAACCTATCCACCCACTAGTAATAAAATACATTTAATGGAGTTTCTCTCTCAACATTAAACACACTAGGATAAATCTGGCATGCCAACTCACCAGTAATGTTCAATCTTGGATTAGTTGTTTTTATAGTCCTTTGTTTAAATGTTCCCTCCTACTTTATGCCATAATTACAAGGAATACCTATCCCAAAGTCATAAAAAGAAAAATAAAAACCAGCTATTATATGGTAACTAGAGAATAAATACTAACATAGATTTTTCTTTTCTTTTTTTAAAATGAGGATTCCCATTACAGTTAAAACTGCTTGGAAAGGTTCTCAAAATTTAGTGAATGAGAGGAAAATGCGAACTAAATTTGAAGGCCAGCTAGTTAGAGCCAAAGGCAATGTCAAATTTAGTTCAATTTGCTTCATATATCTTCATGCCTAATTGGGAACACCTACTGAATTTATTTTCCTGATACATTTTCGATTTAGAGCTAAAGAAAATCTTGTTTTTTCATCACAGGTTCATTTTTCATAGGACAGACACTACTGCAGATATGAGAGAACAATCTCAATTGCCAAAGAGAAGGAGGAATCAAAATTTCCTATACAGTATTGAAAAGAAGATTACAGTTATATTTGTCAGTTTTCTCTCAGAACTTCAAAAATATAAGAGATAGAGAAAATGGGGCTCAGAAACAAGTAACTTGCCTAGGATCACAAGACACATCCAATCTGTTTAAGCCAGGTGCCATTCAGAACCTGCAGGTAAACTCAAGAAATTCTAAGCATATGACCGAAGGCATGGAAGGAGAAATGAAGGCATGCCCCTTTCAGATGATTATTAAAGCATAAATGTCTAAAATGGTCTAAAAGCTGCACATATGATTCATTAGCAGAGCTCCAGGCCTGGAATTTCTGGCTTGAGGGTGTAGTTTGGTCATCCAGATTTTATTCTTCTCACTCCTGAGAAGTTCTATAGAATAACTAATTTTACTGTTGCTGTTTTCTTTTTTTGTTTGTTAACTGACTATCCAAAAGGCATTTTCACAGAAACATCAGGCAGAATCAATGGACATCTTGTCTACTTGAAAAACTGAAAGATGCAGCAGAATCTACCTAATAAACGTGTTTATGTCCTCGAGAGCCAAATACAATATAAAAATCCTCGAAAGAATTCGCTCCCCTCCCCAAGAGTGAATTTTTTGGGCTGTAACTGCTCATTGTCATCTACAGTGCTCCTCATTTGGGGTAACAAGGCCTCATCTGTGTCAAGAACCACTAAACCAGTTTTTAAGTTGTAGAAACAATTACGACTTAAAAGGGATGGTGGGCAGATCTTTTTGTTCCTGCCGTTGGCCCCAGGCCGGCCTCACCTGTGTTGGCATGGCTCACAATCCGTGCCTGGTATAAGCTGTGCAGTATCTTCCAGGCCAGCGTGGCTTTTTCTTGGTGCTGCATAGCCACGCGGAGCACATCAGTCAAGCCCACCAAGGGGAACCGCCCTTGAGAGACCAAGTACAGTCTGACAAAGGTGGCCTTTTCTATGTTGTTCTGCAAAAAAGCAAATTGTTCAGTTACTATTAAATTAACTGAAGTCATTACAGAACCCCAGGGCAAGGGCAAAACAGAGAAGGTGAGTCTGAGGTTGATTATTATTCCAAATGCTAAAATTGTTTATTTTCTACGGTGTGTGACCCATCTGCCTGTGTGTTCTATTAAAATGTACATGCAGCTAGAGGGTTGTAATGTCATCTGCTGTCTCTTCATAAAAATCATAAATGACTTC
>NW_011888890.1:6447739-6457668 GCF_000151845.1 Pteropus vampyrus | reverse complement strand
ATTACATGCATTACTTCTGACTATATTACATGAGTGTAAGAATAGGATATAATAAAATACATGAATATAATAATTATGATAATAATTACTGAGTACTTGCCTTGGGTCAGGTACTTTTCCAAGAACTTAATTTGGATTAAGTCATTTAATTCTCAAATTAACCTTAGGAGGTAAGCGCTATTATCTTTCTTTTGTAGATGAGAAACTGAGGCAAAGAAAGGTAATGAAATGTAACCAAGGTCACATTGCTAGTAAATTAGAAAGCTGGATGTCAAGCCTTGGCACTGAGGCTCCTGAATCAAATCTCTTAAGCATTTCCTTATACTGCTTCTTCCTGCTTACAACAAACTCATCTTCAAAATGCTGATATTCCAAATACTCTAACAGTGGTTCTCAAACCTTAGGATGCACAATCACCCGGAAGAGCTGTTAAAACATAGGTACCTGGGTCCCACCTTCAGAGTTTCTGACTGAATAGGTCTGGGGGTGGGAGTTAAGAATTTGCATTTCTAATCAGTTCCCAGGCGATACTAATGCTGCTGGCCCAGGCTCCACATTTTGAGAATCATTGCCACATGATGTAGAAACTCAATGATTCGACAGAATAGGCAAACATTTCATAAAGAGGAAAAAATAAGATGTCCACAGCTATGTGAGAGCTCACAGTTCTAGAACTTTGGTATCACTTGGTATGCAAGGTTGCCATTTGAATAAGCATGTACATTGGGATATCATTATACTAAAAAATTATTGTTTATCTGCAATTTGAATTTAACAAGACATATTTTTTAAATCTGGCAACCTTACTGGAATGCTACTTTTTGCTTATTCATCATTGACTGGGTATGGGTGTGAAGGGTACTTGTTAATTATCTTGTGTCAGGGCTAATAGTGCTTGTATTTTAATCAGACACCTTTCTTCATTCCAAAAGGATAAGTATCAGGTGAAGAAAAATAAATGTGAGAACAGAACTATTTACTTATGCCTTCTATGTACCAGAAAGTTCTTTGGTCAGAATATTCCCATTCTTGTGGATTTTGTATTAAAGACATTGTCCTGTCATTTTTGCCCAGAGGTGGCACTAAAATGTTTTTGACAAAGTGATTAGGTTAAAATGTTATTCTTCCATCTATCCATCCCTATAACATTTGTTAAGAACCAGCCACACGACTAGGCTGGACACAAGACACGTGCGTGAAACAGAGATAGTTTCCTGAAATTAACCAGTAATAGGAAGCAAAACTAGCCTTGGCCGCCTCTTCGATTGTAATTCCTACCTCAATAATGAAAAAATATATAGATATGTTATTACCTCAGTAATCTGAGCAATCCGATTGGCTTCATCATCAGTCATTTCCGAGAGGCACTGTGCTACACTGATATACAGCTCTAGATCATTTCTCTGGTAGAGAAAAAAACCAAGCATGTCAAAATACAATATAAGTATTTCTTAATGTTCTTAATTTTCTGGCAGATTAGTAGATTTGTTTATCTCCATGAACAGCAACTGGTATGATTTTAATTTTAACCAAACCAAAATGTGTGGCCAATTTTTATCATTTAAAAAACATCTTTCCTGTTATTTGGGTATTTGTTTGGCTGTACTTTCTTTTCTGCTTATCAGAATCATCATTCGAAATGAATTTTTAACTTCTTTGTAAAACTATAATTCAGAGGTCTGTTAGAGGAGGGGAAAAGCTAGTGTTAAATCACTTGATATGATTGGAGTACTGGACAACATGCCCAAGGATTCTATGGGTGTAAAGTGGACGGGTTTCCGAGCTTGCTCATCTCTTACAGGCATTTGGTAAAAGGTTTAAGAGCAAACTTCCTGGTGCCCACTGGTTAACCCGCTTCTGAGCTTGCTTAAGACTCTAGTTCTAAATATTCAACCTCAATTTAGATCTTGGAAGCAAACACATTCTTAGTAAAGAATGTGGTTATTTCTTGCTAGCCTTCCCACCACATTCTTAAAACATACACCTCCCTGCTTTGCCAAAAAGGCTTTAAAAAATCCCAAACATAAATTGTCAGGAATGTAAATATTTTTGTTCCTTACCCGAATCTTATTTGGCAGGAGGTCAAAAATTTTCCCAGTAGCTTCACAGAGCAGGCTCCAGAGGTGGTAGGCAGGGCTGGGCAGTTTCATAGCCTGGCTCAGACCTTGCAAGGCACTAGGGCATAACTCAGGACTGGAAAGTGGGGAAGCTGCTTGAAAAACTGCTACCATTAAGTTTTCCACAAAGCCCAGGATCTGTTCGTCAGAGACATGTTTGATCCACAGAGGTGCAGTTACCAGGAGGTATTTCTTAATATTCAGCTGGAGGCAAAATAGAAGAGGTCGGACGTAAAAAGGCAAGTCTGGGTTTGCAACATTCAAAACTTCTAAGTCATCTCTGTGTTTGAGAGTAGACTGAGAGAGAAAGGTTCAGGTAACTTCCTTGCTCCTCGTTTTCCTAAAGCTTCATGATATAATGGGCTACCGGTACATGTAATTTTGGCTCCATGGTGACTCATATGTATTTATGGTATCTGTCAATCCGTCTGTAAACCACTCAGCTTAAACACTGGATCTTTTCAGTGAGGGAATAAAATGCAGCTTCTAAAAGTACATGACCGTTGCTATACAGTCTTAATGTCACATTCTCTGGCAAGACGAGCTGAAGATGAAAGGCTCACCTGCTGGAAATCAACTAAACAGAATATTTGATATTATTAATTTCTTATTCTGAGGAACCACAGAGAAATAATAAGGGGAACTGGCATGCGAGACCATTTCTGACCAAAGAAGAACCAGCTGAGCATGTGAAACTGACCGTGGCATCTTAGAGTTCATGAGAGCTAAGAAAGGGCACAGTTGATAATAGCTCTGGGTCACAGATTTTAAGAGAATAGGCTTCGAAATTTTTTAGAAACTAAGTGTGGTACTAAATCTAAGAGAAGTGTTATTAAAAAAGTAAAATCTGATAAAAATCAGTAAATTTCAACAAAGATCAATGTTTGTTGTTGCATGAGCTATCTGAAGCTTACTTTAAAGAACATACCATTTCAGATCATTTTCTAAATGAAAAGGTATATAATTAAGAAAACGAATTCACAAACTTTATTAACAAAGGTAATGTGAAAGGTCCATAATCAAGCATGAATGCAAAAAAATTGGCACAGATCTAAAAGAGGAGTAGAAAGATCACTAAAACCTAGAAACTTCTGAGGTCAACAAAATAAGCTGTTAGTTATTCCTGATTCGAAAGGAAGGAGTTAATAGTTCAGTGTTTAAGACATGGACGTTGGAGTCACCCACACTCTCTTCCATATATTAGATTTGTGAAATTTGCTTACCCTCTGTCTCCTCAGTTTACCAACCTATAAAATGGAAACAATAAAATCTACTGCTCAGAAGTGAAATAAGCCAGATACAAAAGACTTCATAGTGTGTGATTCTAAAGAATTTCTAAATTTCATGTGAAATTTAAATTTATATGAAAGTTCTTTTAAAAAGGCAAAGAGTTGATCAGTAGTAGCCTGGGTCTGAGATTAGGACAAGGAATTGACTACAAAGTAGGCACAATGAAACTTTTTGGGGTGATGCAAGTATTCTTGGTAATAGATAAAAATGTATAAAATGTACTAAAACTCCAATTACACTTAAAATGGCCATATTTTATGGGATATAAATTATAGCTAAATAAAGCTGTAAAAAAAAAATCAGCCTTTCGGGGTTGAAAAGAGATTAAATCTGATGTCTGAAAGTACTCATTGAGTGCTTACAAGTAGTGGGTGAATAGCAAGTGCTCATAAAGTGGCAGCAGATAGGTAATGATAATAGCTGACAGAAAAGATGCAGACCTCAGTAACATCAACTTTCGATTAAAAAAAATATTAGGAGATGTAGGAAAGCTTAAAAGAAAGAAGTGCAGAGTAGCGACTGAAGCCAAAATTTTGAGGAAATAATAAGAGGGCTCTGCAGCATGCTCAAAGAATTAAAGCCTCCTAGAATAGAATAACAAAGATGAGATCATTTAACGTATAATCAATTGGTAAACCTCTAAAGAATCATAAAATGTGTATTTTTGGTCCTAGCTTGAAATATACTCAAATTTATACACCTTTACTAAATGCACATTTTAAAATAATTTTGCCCCATTCTTTCTAACTGTCCTTAGCCTATATCATGGAAGGTGCTGGTCCCCTCTCTCTATCACAAATACCAGAGTAGATCACTTCTTCCTTAGCACTTTGCTCAAACTGAACCCCATAGCAGAGACAATCTACTCTCTCCACCTACATCTCCTGGTGCCTCTAACTTGATGCCTAACCAAATCCTACCAAGCCTTCAAGACTCACCTTAATTGCTATCCTTTCTGTGAGAGGGAGAGATCACATACACAGTACATGTAGATTTTCCATTCTCTTAATACTTACTGAAACGATTATATGTATGATATAAACAAATAAACCCAGGTTCAAATAGCTCTACACCTTTCTAGCTATATGATCTTGAGAAAAAAAATTTAATATCTCTGATCATTTTCCCTTTTTTGTAATAAATGGTAGCTGAAAACATGAATGGTGATGGTTATGGCAGAGTTCTAAATCACACAATTTTCCACTCTTCTGGCCAGCTACTGTCAATGTCAAACCCTCAATTTCTGCAAAATCCCATTTGTCCACTCTTGGCTTTGAGAACATGCACCCAAATGAATGTTAATCTCTCCGCACCGCCCCCCCCCCCCCACCCCACCGCCACACCTCTGCAAAGAAAAGGGAAACATATCCTCCTGATGCCCAATACCCTTAGTTGCTACATACACTCAGACCGTGGATCAGTGGTGGCATCACCCATAATCCCAAGAGTGCAGTTGCATTCTGGGATGACTGTGCCTGAGTCACCATAATTTCAAGGCACAGTTGTTGAATCTCTTCACCTGAAAAGAAAAGGAAAGGAATATCTAATGTAGCTGCTTCTCTGACTCATTTTTAGCTTTCAGTGTCTCAAATCAAAGCATCTGCTTAGTGACTTCTACAGGTAATATAACTTCAGTAAACAAAATGATATTTCAAGAGACCTTTTAGTTATGAGGCAAAAGTATCCCCTGGCATCAAAGTCCTAAGTCTGGAATTGGCAAGGGCCTTGAGCAAGGGAAATTTCTCTTATGATATTGAGAGAAAGCTAATAAATGCTCAAATACTAACATGATGTTGAGATAATTTTAGCTAGAAATCCCTTTGCCTCTGTTTTCCCCTCCTCTCAATCCTGCATTCAGCACATAGGAAAATCTGTCTTGGTCTGGAAGGACTTAAAGATGTCGTCACATTCTCTAGTGATCAAGTCTTTTTAACAATTTGATCCCCACAGGCAGATTTGTTTTCCCAACCGGACCTTTTCTTCCTTTTTCTAAGGAGTTTTACTAAAAAACATTCTTAATACAGTATGCAAAAGAAGGGAGGGGCAGGGGGACATATTTTTCAAATAAAATCTCTGAAGACACAGTGTAGTAGCATCATATCTTATACATGGATTAGTTTAAAATAAAAGCCTTTAAGTGAAAAATTGTACATAGTCAAAATCATCTTTAATAATCCCTTAAATTACACCTAAATTATAGTATATAATTCCTTCTGTATATCATACATGTTAGCACCCTACTGTCAAAAATAGACCACTTATAGCAAATACACACAAACACCCACAATTACAACACTGTTAAAATTGTTCTCTCTTTTTTTTTTTTTGAGATGGAGGCAAGTACATAAAATTAAATTTCTATATGTTAATTAATTCCATAAAAGAGGTTGTGGTGGATGAATGAGAGGATGAATGAGAGGTGGGGAGGTATGCATTCCCTTTGCCTCTCACCACAAAGTATCTGTGGTAGACAGAATAATGGTCCCCAAAGATGTCCACATCCTAATCTCTGGAACCTATGAATATGTTACCTCGCATAGCAAAGGAACTCTGCAGATGTGGTTGAGGTTAAGGACCTTGAAATGGGGACATTATCTTGGGTTATTCAACTAGACTCATTAATCACAAGAATCTTTAAACATGGATAAGCTTTCCCAACTGCAGAGAACCAGATAGATGACAGCATGAGAAGGCATCAGCCCTCTGTTGTTTGCTTTAAAGATGGAGAAAGGGGGCCACAAATCAAGGAATGTGAGCAGCCTTTAGAAGCTGGAAAAGGGAAAGAAATGAATTCTCCTTTTCTTAGTCTGTTTGGGCTGCTATAACAAAATACCATAGACTGGGTAGCTTATAAACAACAGAAATTTATTTCTCACAGTTCTGGAGCCTGGAAGTCGAAGATCAGGGTGCTGGCATGGTCAGGTTCTGGTGAAGGCCCTTTGTTAAGACGCAGACTTGCAACTTCTCGGTATGTTCTCCCATGGTGGAAGGGGCAAGGAAGCTCTGTGGGGCCTCTTTTTATAAGGGCATCGATCCTATCTATGAGGGCTCCACTCTCATGACCTAATCACTACCCAAAGGCTCCACTTCCTCATTCCATCACAGTGGAGGTTAAGATTTCAACACAAATTGTGGGGGACACAAACATTCAGACCACAGCACTCCCTCAGAGCATCTAGAAAGTAACACTGCTCTGTCTGTATCTTGATCTTAGCCCAGTGAGAACCATGTTGGACTTGTGGTTTTTACAAGAACTATATTCTGTAGTTATTATAGAACTATAAAATAATAAAATGGTTGGTTCAAACCACAAAGTCTGTGGTAATTTGTTATAGCAGCAATAGAAAACAGTTACAGCATCCCATTGAAACTCATGGCTCTGGAAATGCAATTTGATAACCATCAAACCTGGCTTTCCGGGGCCTGCGACAGATGCTCAGCAACAGGCACAAATCAGTCAAGTACTGTCTTGATGAGCGCATCCTGTGTCTTCAGCCTCCTCCTCCCCACCCTCCGTGAAAGGTATAAAGACACTGAAAGGAACTCAGCAGTCCCATCCAAAAAGTCAAACCCCAAATCCTAAAAGTCTATCCAGTCACCACCAATTGTGACACAGAGTCTATTTTTCTACTCAAGTCACACCCTAAAAGCAGAGTCTGAAGACCTAAAACCTTGACATTTACCAAAGTTTAGCCTCATAAGTGGAGAGAGGAGCGCAGCCCAGTTCACGGGAGGGTACTGGTAGCTTTCGCCAACAGTTGCAATGGGTTTCATCACTACCTTGAGAAGGGAAGGAGGCACAGATTCAGGGCCTGCAAAAGAAAGGAAAAAAATAATAAAGCACCTTGATAGCATCATGAAAGTGGAAAAGGCCAACTTTCCCTCCTGGTTCTTCTAGTTTCAAAAGATCTGGGTATTACATCTTCCATTGTGGTTCATTTTTCAATCCTGTGCTCGTAATCTCAACTCAGTTTGCTACAAAGCCTTGTTCCCTCTATTCTTCTCTCATTTGTCTCCAGTCTTTCCCTCTTGTCTGGACAGGAATATTCCACATAGTTACTTAGCTATGTTCCATACTTTTTCTCATTCCTTTTTGTCCAGCTTTCTAAAAAGAGTAACTTTCTCTACATTATTGCCTCACTGCTCATTTACTCCTCAATCTACTCCCAGAGGAGACATTTATTGCCTACTCAGGTACAGTCTCTTCTAAGGATTATGGATTACCTTCAATACCTGTGGCCCTACACGGACATGTTCTGCACTATGAGATTCACCATTCTACACCTCAGACTGTGCCATGGCTGACTGCTTCAGAGGTGAGCATCTAAGGTAACAGCTAATCTATAGGTTAATCAGCTATCTGTGACACAGTACCATAACTTTAACATTAAATTCTTTTTATTCAGATGGGGGAGGTAATTTGAATCTGAAAATAATGAAATGTGGAGTAGTTATGAGTGGAGACATAAGGTGCAGTCAAGACTGGAGTAGCTATTAAGGGTCATGTAAAAGTGAAGTTATAAGGAGGTCAGAAATGATGTATAGAAAAGCAAAAGACCAAGAAGGAGAAGTAAAAGTAGCAGGAGCAACATAAGCAGCAGAAGGGAAATCAGCATCAGTAGAAAGAGAGGCAGAATCAGCAAAAGGAAAAGCAGGGACAGAATCAGTAGAAAAAGCTGCAGAACCAGCAGGCACTGAAGAACGGGAAAGCAGAAGCGGGACTGCGTCAGCAAAAGGGAAACCAGCTGCAGAAAGGAGAAGCACAGGAAAAGGAGAAGCAGAGGCGAGAAAAGCCACAGAATCATCAGGCTCTAAAGAAGGGGAAAGCAGAAGCGGGACTGCATCAGCAAAATGGAAACCAGCCGCAGAAAGGAGAAGCACAGGAAAAGGAGAAGCTGCAGAACCAGCAGGCACTGAAGAACGGGAAAGCAGAAGCGGGACTGTGTCAGCAAAGGGAAAATCAGCTGCAGAAAGGAGAAGCACAGGAAAAGGAGAAGCAGAGGCCAGAAAAGCCACAGAATCAGTAGGCACTGAAGAACGGGAAAGCAGAAGCGGGACTGCGTCAGCAAAGGGAAAACCAGCTGCAGAAAGGAGAAGCACAAGAAAAGGAGAAGCAGAGGCCAGAAAAAGCAACAGAATCATCAGATAGGGAAAAAGGGGAAAGCAGAAGTGGGGACATCGTCAGCAAAAGGGAAACCAGCTGCAGAAAGGAGAAGCACAGGAAAAAGAGAAGCAGAGGCGAGAAAAGCCACAGAATCACTGCGTCAGCAAAACTGAAACCAACCGCAAAAAGGAGAAGCACAGAAGGAGAAGCAGAGGCTGAAAAGCCACAGAATCAGCAGGCACTGAAGAACGAGAAAGCAGCAGCAGGACAGGATCAGCAAAAGGGAAACCAGCTGCAAAAAGGAGAAGCACAGGAAAAGGAGAAGCAGAAGCAAGAAAAGTCACAGAATCATCAGACAAGGAGAAAGGAGAAGGCACAGGAAAAAAAATGCAAAAACAGAAACAGCAAGAAAAGCAGCAGAATTAGTAGAGGTTAAAAAACAAGGAGAAGCAGAAGTAGAGGCAGAGTCAACAAAGGTGAAAACAGTTGAAGAAAGAGCTATAGCGAAAAGGAAAAACATAAATGGGCAAAACACTTAAATAGATATTTCTCTAAAGATGATACACAAATGGCCGACAAGGATATGAAAAGATGTTCAACATCAGTAATCATCAGAGAAATAAAAATGACAATATCACCTTACACTGATTAAAATGGCTACTATAAAAAAAATAAATAAAAAGAAAATAAATAAGTGCTGGCAAGGATGTAGAGAAATTAGAACACTTTTGTACTGTTGGTGGGATTATGCAGAACTGCTGTGGAAAACAATATGATGGCTCCTCAAAAAATTTAAAATAAAACGACCATATGACCCAGCAATCTCGCTTTGGGTATATAACCAAAAGAATTGAAAGCAGAGTCTTGAAGAGATCTCAATAAACCCATATTCACAGCAGTACTGTTTGAAATAGCCAAGAGGTGGAAGCAACCCAAATGTCCATTGATAGATAACTGTATAAACAAACTGTGAAACAGACACAAAATGGAATAGTATTCAACCTTAAAAGAAAAGAAATCCTGTTATATGCTACAACATGGATAAACCTTGAGGATACTACACTAAGTGAAACAAGCCAGTAACAAGATAAATGCTGTATTCCACTTATATCAAGTATCTAAAGTAATCAAATTAATAGAAACAGAAAGTAGAATGGTGGTTATTAGGGGTTAGGGTGAGGGAGAAAAGGTAGGCATTGTTTAATGGGTCTAGTTTCAGTTTTGTAAGATGAAAAATTTCTGGAAATCGGTTTCACAACGATGTGAATATACTTAACTGTATATTTAAAAATGATTAAGATGGTAAATTTTATGTGCTTGTTCTAACAAAAAAATAAAAGGAGAGACTTTTGGTTTCCAGTTCTGCATGTAAGCAGCTTAGATAATCTAGATAAAGTGATTAAATTCCTAGAAACACA
>NW_011888890.1:6441429-6445939 GCF_000151845.1 Pteropus vampyrus | reverse complement strand
AAAGGACTTGAATAAATAATTCTCCAACGTTGATATACTACACTCAACATCATTGGTCATTAGGGAACTACAAATCAAAACTGAATGATATCACTTCACATGCGATAGGATAATAATAATAGGAAAAAAAACCAAGTGTTGGCTTGTTCTCTACAAGGATATGGAGAAACTGGAACCTTCATATGTTGCTGGTAGGACTATAAAATGGTACAGACACTGTGGACAAAGTTTAGCAGCTCCTCAAAAAATGGCACAGGATTAGTATGTGATCCAGCAATTCTACCACTCCTATATACCCAAAAGAATTGAAAACAGGAGTTCAAACAAAAACTTGTAAATAAATCTTCACAGCAAGACCACTCATAATAGTCAAAAGGTAGTAACAACCTAAATGTCCATCAACTGATGAATGAATAAAATATGGTATATCCACACAATGGAATGTTTGGCCATAACAAGGCTATAGCGTGGATGAACCTTGAAAACATTACGCTAAGTGAAAGCCATTCACAAAAGACCGTACAGTGTATGATTCCATTTAAATAAAATACACAAAATAGGTAAATCTACAGAGACGGAAGGCAGATTATTGGTTGCTAGGGGCTGGATGAAATGGGGAGTGGAGAGCAAATGCTCAGTGGGTGCAAGGGTTTCTTTTGGGGTGATGAAAATGTTCTGTAACTAAAGAGTGGTGATGGTTGCACCAAACTGTGAATGTACCAAATGCCACTGAATTATACATTTTAAAATGGTTAAAATGGTAAATTTTATATTATATGTATTTTCTCACACACGCACACACAACAGAGCATGGAAAGAGAGGAAGCAGAATCCATGAGAGAAGACAGGCAGAGAGAAAGAGTGAGATAAAGGCTTGATGCCTGGTATCTTTCTGCCCCTCATAGTCTCAAGGGCTGGAAGTAGAGTTTCTGCCCTTCAGTTCCTGAAAAAGCTAGAAATCCTTGCAATAAATATCTTTACTTTTGAGTCAGTGGAATTGAGTTAGTGCTTTTTGTATTAAAAGTACCCTAACATAATTCCTATCTAGTTAGTGCCCCCACTACTCCACTTGAACTGCACTTGCTAAGATTTCTAAATGCTATCTAAACACCAGATTCAAGGGCTTTTTTTTTTTTTCTTTCAGTCTTTCTTTCCATACTTTTTCATCTAAGACTGTATCATGCCCCCAGTCTTGAAATAAATGCTTCCCCAAACTTCTGCGTTGTTCCTCTGCTGAGTCTCACTGCCGGAGCTCATTCACTCTCACAGTTTCATGTACTACTTACATGTTGATGACTAGCAAATCCATACTTCTAACCCAGGACTTTCTTCGATGTCTTAGATTTGTATTTCCAACTGGAGCTATCTCAAAAATCAGCATGTTTTCTCAGGCTAACTACCAACTGTATAACCTCCTCACTTCTTCATTTGCCAATTTGGGAAGATAAAACTAATTGTGTGCCTTCCAGTGATGTTTCTCTCCTCTCCAACACTTTGCTTTTGGAAAATGTTAAAACCACAACACGCCTGCCACTTTTCTATGCTGTGTTACCAGTAACTGAAGTTATATTTCTATTCTACCCTGAGATGCAATACTAGGAGCACAGGAAATAGTACCAGGGAGTTAAGCATTACTCTTAGGAGGAGTAGAATTTCAGACAAAAAGTAAATATATTCATAAACACATTCATTCATTCCACCATCAACTGAGTACTTCTTAGGTACCAGGCACTGTTCCGAACAGTGGAGATAGTGTCGAGCGAGACAGAACAGGTCACCATGCTCATGGAGCTGATATTCTAGTGCAAGGACAAACAGACAAGGAAAAATCAGGTGTGATAAAAATAAAAATGCAGTGATAGAATTCACTGGTTGGCTAGCCACATAACTCTATACTGATTACATGCATGTGGCAACTGTCTCTACACAATAGTAGCTGCAAATTGAAGCCTTTGATTTCACACACAAAAACAATCAAAAATTAAGTTGTGTTTTGGGGGGTCCTTTTGGTTCATGATTCATAAAAATGGCCCAATGAACTAGGGGACAGTATGGTAAATACCTGTGCACAGAATTACTTTTCTCTCCTATTAAAAAACATAAACCCAATTCTATGTTGAAAATCATTAATTCATAAACAGATTTCTATTAATTTTTTTCTTAGATCAAGGGTTTTAAAAATTACATAAAATTTTATTCCAGGTCCTTCTGCAGAATTCACTATGGAAATTTTTCAGTTTTCAGAGTATCCAGGGAATCAGTAAAGACATTCAACCTGCCCTCTAATACGAGGACCTAGTGTGAAATATGACCATTTTTCAGACGTCTTATTGCTTAGACAATGGGCTCTCCCTTGACAGGGCAAAAGAACTTTCACTAATAACTGCACTTTACTGTACACTTTTCATGTTGCTTCTATGCTCTTTGGAATTGATCTGATACACAACCAAGTGTCAGAAACAAGGAGAACTTGTAAAATGGAGCATAGGGTTGAAAATCAAGAAAGTGCTATAACACAATAAATCTACTTTTAAAAGAAAGAGAATCAGTACTGAGTAGCATAACTAGAATCACACAGAATATTCTGCTATACTTGCAGAAAACTAATTCTGACAGTAACTGGAATAAAAGAATAATTTAGTAACTGTTATAGAAGAAAATATTTGGCAGTGCCATGCACTTGGGGAGATGCATGGAAAAAGAGGGGGTCCCGAAGCTTGGGGTAAATGGAGTCACATGGTTCCTTTCTCAGAGATCTTTAGCGTTGGACACAAGAATCAACTCTCAGTAACAAGAATGGTCAGCTCCCTTATTACAGTGCTTTGTCTTTCAAACAAGTATTTTAGATAAAAGGAAATGCTGAAATGCTTTATAGATAATGAATATGGAACTGAGAAGACTTAACAGGTACTTGTTAAAAGGATCCAGATGTTTTAAAGTCCAGATACAAAGTTGCTTTAAATCTCTCACTCAGTCCACAGCCTCAAAGAACCCTGATATAAATGGCATATCTGAACATAATACATTACAACAGGACCCATTATCACACATACTTTGGCTACACAAAGGATCAGATCTCAGTGCTACAATGCACATGTGTAAGCCCTATGGTAAAAGTCTGGTAACAAGCAGGCTGGTGGCCGGTGATGCGTATATTCCCATCACCAGCACATTGCTTGTATAGTGTGGATGTATCTTCACTGTCTCTATCTTCAGTATTGTTTAGAAGCAACTTGGCTTAGAATATTCATTCATATACATATGCTTAAAGCTGTAGATCAACAAATATTTGAAAACTATTACCTGCCAAGTACTCTGCTCTAAGCATTTAGGATAAAACACAGATGTTCTTCTTGCCTTTGAGGAAATTACAGTCTAATGGGAAAGACAGACATTAAACAAAGAACCACAAATAATTAAGCAAATAATTACACACATATAAAGTACTATGAAAAACATACAGGAAAGTATCATATAAGAAAGCTAAGCTAATCTGGGACCTTGCTTTTTCCCCACTGAGGAAAGAATGTTTAAACCAAGATAAAAAGGATAAATAGAAATTTTCCAAAGTCCTTGGAAAACACAAGTAGAGATAATTACAGCATGGCATATTTGTGGGGACTAGGAGATATTTAGCCCCTGGCCAGAAACTTTACAATTATGATAGTCATTGAAAACAGCTGATGATTCTGATATGTCAGTCAGAGACTAAGAATTGGGAGGATGTTCTGTCTTAAGATCAAGTACTTCAATAACATCCCTGGGACCCTAGCACCAGAAAGGCTGTCTAGCAGTGTGGAGATCAGAACCTGAGAGAGAATGAACTTTAGCAGGGCTGTGGCCTGGTGGGGACAGGAGGAGGAAGAGAATTTCCTAACTCTGTCCACTGCAAGGGCCTAGGAGCGGTGATTGCCCTAGTAACAATGAGATAGTTTGTAGCCAGATCTCAGCTTCTATTCCCCACTAAAAGGAACTTGAGCTATCTGACTATTATAGGGCTAATGATAATACAAGATGAGCCTAGAACATCTTTTGTGCCACAAAGAAAGAAAGTTCTCAAAGAATGACAGGGTCACATCAAAAAAACAGAAGTCAACTTAAAGAGGCTCTTACTGATCTAATCTGGAACAATCTGAGGGTCAAATAATGAATAATTAAATAATAAATAAGAATGTAGTAGTCCATACTAATTAAGAAAAAAAAGAGAGGAATAAAAAAAGGAGAAAGGGAGCAGCTCTTCCTTATAGTAGAATGCTTACTAAAAATGTAAATGGAATAACAAAATTTTAAGAATCATCTTTGACAATTATCATGGTAATAATTAATTGAGACAAGAAAACATTAATGAATACTACAACTAATGATAGTTGGATGACAAATGGGATATTCATAATCTCAAAATACCTGCACACAAAATATTGATTGATGATAAAGGGAAATGAGAAACTTGATAGTAGAGAAACCTGGAAGATATCAGCTAACGCAAGTGATCAAAGCAAACATCACCGGT
>NW_011888890.1:6425454-6440059 GCF_000151845.1 Pteropus vampyrus | reverse complement strand
AAAGGATTCTTTGGGAGGAGATGGGTGGTAATTATGTCCATTTACATGTAAATTTGTTAAATTTAAAAAAATTAGGCAACAAAATAATAGAAAATTTGTGATTCAACATAGTATAATGCACACACATCTAAAAGGACATATACTGGAATATCTATTGTGGTTATCTCTAGGTGGTAAGATTATAGGGGACTCTTTTTACCATTTTTAAACTTAGTGTTATATACGTATCATTTCTAATAAATATTTCTAAAAGAACTGTATAGGTAAATTATTGCTAAATTAAAATACTTTAACACAATCTTGGCAACTGACTCCACAATTTCATAAGAAAAACAGGATAGCTTTCTCATATCATTTGTTCTATACTTAGGATTCACTATTTCTGTTCCTCTGGCTAGATGGGCCAACAATTATATCTTATATAAATAGTCCAAAAATGATTGAGAATATATCTATCTATAGTTTATGCAGAAGCCCAATTCTTATATACACAGATCACTGACCAATGAATTCATATCAAGAACAAAATACCATTCATAATGACTTTATTACAAGAATATATATATTTTCCTCAAATAAAACTTCTTATCGTGAACTTTAAGGTATAATAGAAAAATAAAGCTTAGAAAATTAGTCACATTCCCAAACAAAATAAGAAAAATAATTTTAAATAGGTAGAAATATCTAATGTCAGCATTCAAAAGAAATGATTCCTCTTATTCAGTACTTTTAATATATTTCAAATGTTTATAAAAGAAGTGGATAAAGTCTTCCTGAAATCTGAATATTCTATGAGGTTGAGGAAAAAAAAAAGATCAGCAGTCAGGAAAAAAATGAAAAAACGAGCAAAAAAAAAGACAAAAATAAGAGGCAAAATTTAAAGGCCCTTAAGGGGGAAAAAAATTCCATGATAGGAGGACTTAGATTATGAGCAAATTTTAAGCCTAGCATAGTCAAGAAATGTCCATAGGAAAGAAAAGAGAATGTTATAGGGTATAATAAAAAAAAAAAGTTATATTCAAAACTATTAACTGAAGACTTTAAAAACTAGAAGGCATTTCATCTATTTGGTATGGTTTGAAACATAATCCTCCTATGAACATGTAGAATGCTATAAACGGCTTGTATGTTCTATCACATGAGTATTAAAGTGAGAAGAGCCCTCTGCATTAGAAAGCAGATGAATATATTCGCTATCTCAAATTTGATTGGCTAAAATTGAGATCATGATGCCCAATCTCCTCCTTGCACAAGTGTGGCTGAGGAATAACTCATCATACTTTTCTTCCCCTTGTGTTATTAAATGGCACACAGAGGCAATGAAGCCATGCTCTCCTTCAAGTTTGCTCTCTTCTGCCTATGCCAAGCATGATTTTTATTCTCTAGAACCATTTCTTCCTCAAAAGAGCTCGCCAAAGTTGTCATCCTTCCTATCAGCTGCCCCACTGGCTCTGGTGAGTGACATCCAGACATTTAAACTCAAAAGCTGCTTCAGAAGGGAGTTATTAAAATTCAAATGAGCTGGGCATATTGAAGAAGAAAACACTCGTTTGCATGCACACCTCAGCATTTGGCCATCCCATTTAGCCCCATAGAGCAGGGTCTGGTTTTGTTTTTGTAAATGGGCTTCCGAGGCGGAGGTCAGCCTCCCACGGTCCCCACCCCTCTGGGGTCATCATGAGTAATGTGGAAGGCTGAATAGACTCTCCTCTGAATCTAGTCAGCAAACCTGACAAGAAGGCAGCCCTCTCCCACAACCTGAAAATACCAAAAATCTGATTGGTAATATGGCATTTTTTAATACTTCACTTATCAGTTTAAAACAGCTTTCAGCAAGACTGCACATAACGTCATTGATGCCAGTTCCACCTGATTTTTTAGTTTTAGAGCAGAACATTTCCTTTTGTGCTATGACTGTATAATCATAAAAATGTTACATTTAACCAAGAATTTCCCTCAGGATTCAGAGAAAAATAATTTCTGCCAAGAAAAATGGATCTGGGGGACCAAATGACATTTTATTCACTAGAAAAGAAAGAGTCTATCTTTCATTTTTATTTTATTTCTCATGGAAATTATCTCACATTATCATCATTTAAAAATTTTATAAGATATCGGTGAGCAAAGTGACAAAAAATGAGCAAAAATATATATTCCTAGAAGTATTCTGGCCATGGAAATTTTAGATGCTCTTTTAGTAAAAATTCAATTTCTTACTAGTAAAGACATCTCTATTATATTATCTATTTTAAATAGACTTAATTTATGGCACTATAAACAATTAACTTCACATTATGTGTAATATTATGACATGTTTATATACATCATGTACAATGACATAATCATATTTTAATTAATTTTTTTATTGTGGTGACACTGATTAATGAAATCCAGTAAGTATCAACCATATATCAGTTTTTACTGAGGATATGTAGAAGCAAATCATGCTAACTCATGACCCTAAGATAATAGCACAATTTCTAAACTCCAGAAACTAAAGGAACTCATCTCCAAAGTATGAAAGTAGTTTATAGTCTGGAAGCTCCAGGGACTACTGTGCTTAGTAGGAAATCAGAAGACATGACTTTTAATGTCTCTTTCAATGGTGAGATTTTATTCTTCCACAACCTTTAATAATCAGACTTCCTTCCTCCAGATTTATTTTAATTTGTTTAAAACTTTTTTAAAAATAAAATTGGGATGATCTTGTTGTTAGGCACTGATTTTGCCCAGACTGACAACAAAACTAGCAAATATCAATGCAACTGATTCCTGAGCTGTGACATCTTGAGTTCTAATCCATTTTTTCCTCACAGCACTGAATAGTATATATGTTTCATTACAGAGTATTTATTTAATAAGACATATGGCATTCTTCTGGCTCTAGTTAAAACAAAAGGCACACAATCTCCGTCTTCAGGTTGCTTGCGCTCTAATGTAGGTGACAGCAACATAGAATCACAAAGGGATGAATGTTTGCAAAGAAGCAGAACATAAGCTAAAAATAAGACCCAGAGTCAGCGATTTTGGCAACACAGAGCGATCATACAAGGTTCAGGGAGAAAACCTACTTCCAAGCCAGGTCCTGAAACGCAAACCGTACCCAGGTGTGTCTTCTCTTGTTAGGTCACGCTCACTAGAAATTGACATGAAAAGTAACGTGCACTTTTACTTTTGAAATGACCCAATGGAAGATTAAGGTCTTTGCAGAGTCCCCCCCAAGGTCATTCATAGAGACTACACAGAGTGTATGTTGATGTACCATTTATTGTAGTTGGCCTCCTGGTCAACTGCATTGCAAAGATGATCTAGCAGAAGAAAATATCCACCCCTTCAGATTTGTATTGTTTAATACAATACAAGGCTGAAGGCACAGAAACTTAACATGTAGAAAGAATATTAAAATTCAAAAACTGTGTTTACTTGCCTTTTTTCCCTCCTGTAATGAAGAAGCCAATGGCTGCTCTGATAAAACTGCTTTCAGGCAAATAGCTATAGTCAGTAGGAACTGTGGAGACAGAAAATGATCAAATTAACCAGTGAACTTGGCAGGACTAATGAAGGAAAGATAATGATCTCATGCTGCCATATTAACCTAGAGACAAAAGCGGAGATGTTTATGCCATTAATCTCAGCGCAATACTCGGTAGTTACAACTAATTCTATTAGATTAAGTGACTGGCCTTGAAGTAATCATTTAGGCTATGCCAGCTATCTAAGACAGTAGGAATCCCAGTAGAGGCTGAAAAACCACAGAGGACAAAAATTTTACCGAAGTAGTTAAAAAAAAATCCTTCCCACGTTGGCACATCAATGAACCCTAATCCTGTGACCTTCTCAGTGTCAGCAAGGAGTCTGCTGGGCTTCCAGGCTGAGACCACCAGTCTAAGAGCTACTTCAGAACATCCTGAGTCACACATATGAACCATGGAAATACTACAATCAGTATTAATAGCAGCCAGTCTCTTCATAAGACAGGGACCTCTGAGTGACCAACATGTACAAATAACCAGATGCTGCTGACCTGGAATGGTGAAGCAGTGACATTTATGCCAGTTGAGTCTTGGGAGTTTCCTAGCTTCTTTTCCTCCCAGTTCCCCATAATTGTTTCATGAGGTGGTTTTTACTGAAGTAAATGGCTCAATTGGAAAATTCCATCAGAAACAAGCGGCTGTACTTTTCCAGACATATAGTCACATAGTTCTGAAGAACCTGGGTGTAGGATGATTCGCTATGACCTGACTTGAGTATATGTGGGCCAGACCATGTACCCCACAACATAACAATTAAAAGCCTTTGTAAAAAAGCAAAAGCCTGACACAAACATGCTATTTTACCAGGATATTGTGAGAGCACTGCCTTTCAAAAGTAGCATTACAAAGGGTTTCCAATATGACTAAGTTTTTCTTTTTCCCATTTTAATACGACAGCTTCCAAACATCTAAAGTTCATCATGTTGGGAATGCTACAGAGCAATATCCCATTTCTGTAGCTAAGGAGTGACCGAAAGTGAGGGAGACAGTAATTACAGAAATTACAGGGGCCTATGTTCATGGTAATGCTGTCCATAGACTACCTGTCAGAGGACATGTGAAACTAGATTTTAATGAGGAATCTTTGGCACCTAAACCTCTCTGGTCTGGGTCCAAGAGAGCTGGTGGGTCAAAATTCTATAAAGAACAAGGAGCAGACATAGGTCTCAGTGCATTACAGTAATGCCTCCTTAGCAAATCTCCAAGTGCAACATAAATTAAGAATGTGGGAATTGCAAATATTTCTTATTGCTTTTACAAAAAAGCTGGCAATAGAAAAAGCCATGTTATATTAACACCTAGGATTTCAGTTCCAAGGCCAAGGTGATGTACAATTGTAACTATTATTTTCTCAAAAGCAGGAGCCAGAAGAACTGCAGCCACATATGAAGAGAATTTTAATGAAATACTAGCAGTATTCAAACTATGATTACATCTAGTAAAATAAAAAGAACTCTAGTCCAGGCCTCAAGGACCTGGTTCCTTTTTTCTGGATTTGTCAGTAAACTAATTCTGTATGTAAGTAACGCCATTTTTCTGAGCCTCAGGTTCCTCATCTGTAAAATATGGGGTTAGATTCAGTGTCTAAACTCTTCCCTGAGGGAGGCAAAGAAGAAGAGTTCAGATCTGAGTTCTACGTTCGTGTCTACCACTAACTAACTGCCATGTGACCCTGGGTAGGTCAGGAAGCCTTTCCAAGGTGCATTTCCTTTGACGTGTAATAGGGAAGGTAATACCCACCCCTGAGGGTTGCTGTGAAGGTTAATGCTCTTAACTAAGTACATAGCCTCCAGTCAGCAATCCCTCCTTGCGGCTCCAGTGCCCTATGGCTCTAATCTTACCAGAGGTTCTACTTTGATTGGAGGACAGAATAGATAGATGAAGATGTCCCAGAAGCCAGATTGCATTGGACTGAAGACCAATCACCCCAGATACACTGATGACCTATGGATGAAAATGTAACAGTTCAGTGACAGGGCAAGATCCAAACTCCGTTCCATAAAAGTCCACTCATGGAAAGTCACTAATCTTTTATGAGGTCGTAACTTGTCTGGTAATGAGAAGTTCTAGGACAAGTGGTATCATTTGTCTAGTATACTAAACCTGGGACATAAAGGTTATCAACAAGCATTGCTGAATGACTGAATCAATGAATGAATGAATCAATCAATGATGATAGAAGAAGGAACCAGTGCTTGTCTCAGGTATCACTGACTCAGATTGGTCTCAAAAGAATTTTTCAAAAAATGGGAAAAGAAAATCCCAAAATTGAAAAAGAGGTGATAGTTTCTCTCAAGATTAAAATACCTCTAAAAAATGAAAGGAGATATTATTTTGTTCTCTTCTTTAAATAATGTTTTATTATTTTATCATTCATAATAAGCATTTTAAAATTAGTTCAAATCACAGCTTTTCCTCCCTAGTTATAGGAACTTAAGCTTCAGTAGAATTTTTTTTAGATTATTCATATTCATACATGCATTTAAAAAAGTTTCTTCTGTTCAGAGGTTTATGTTTGCTTTAAAAAATATGAATTACTAAAACTTCTTTAAGTTTACAGGTGTTGTAATCAACTATATTTTACAAAGATGAAAACAAGTATACTAAGTGAAAAGACTAGACTACAAAGTTCTATATACAGTAAGAATACCAACTATGCAAAGAAAATTAGAATCCTTGAAAAGAAATATGACCAAATATTAGAAGCCACTTGCTTCAGGCTGGAAGGACCATTAGTAGTATTTTTTCAGCTACTTTTACTCTGTACCTTCACATTTCATACAATAACATAATAAGTTTTTAAAAATAAAAATCTTAAGATATAAAATCATTTCTCAGCAGATGAATGTTTATTCTTTATCCAAGGATAATGCTAACAATGATTTACCCAAATATTTTTATCAGTGACATTGAACTAGTGATACTTGATCATTCTGCTTAGGTATCTGCACTGCCCTCTGATCACCTTCCATTTTTCCTTCTCCTAAGGGCCTGACATTCCTCACAGGGTCAGGTTTTAATTTTTAAGGAAACCAAATGACAACTTAAGTTAACTCAAAAATGCCAGTTTTCTTTTTTTTCCCAAGGCATTGCATGTTTGTCAGTAAATGTACGACCATAAACCACTTTCAAATGCCCCTTGAATTCACCATGAATAACCAGAGATTTAATTTTCGACGTAAGTTTGTCTCATGAAAGAGAAAAATGACAACAAAGGGGAATATCTGTTTCCCTACCTGAAGATTTTAAATTCCTTTTCTCACCTGTGTTATGGTTCTGATGACTTCATTAAGTCTGGCTTGAAAATGAGAGGTCTGTATGGCTTCTGACTTCAGCTGAAAGAAAAATGAGAAATACCCACCCCAACATCCCAGAAAAAGTAAATATTGATATTCCCAGTGGAGGAGCGATCATCTTCTGAGCTATGGAATAATTTATCATTATGTCCTTATATTTCGAAAACAAAAGCTGTGAGCTCCTTGAGAGCAGAACCCATTCTTATAAACCGTTATAGTATAAACAAAGGAATTCCTTAGAATTACATAAAAAGTTACACATATGCCCACTGTGGAAAACATTTTAAAGTGAAAAAATAATTACAGTGATATAAATTTAAACATTACATATGCAAAATGGAGTTTCTTATGAATGACTTGACATTTCTTATGATCCGGTCATTTTTTTCTCAGGTAGGGAACTTTGTAGAAAGTATACAAGTTCACTAGGTTTAATTCCTATAAACCAAATAAAATAAGAAACAAATCTCTAGAGAAAGAATTCTCAGCAAAGAGCAGTTTTCCCCACATCAGGTCACTAAAAACTCCACTATAATCATTACCACAAGCATATATTCTTTTGTCATTAGCACACTGAGATACTGGGCATTCTCCTCTTGCCATGGCTATGTACACATTTAGATTGCTTCCTTTTTCTTTTTCTTTTTTTTTTTTTACCTGCATTATATCTCCTTCGGAGCCTACCAAGGCTACCATACCATGAAGAGCTGCCAAGCAAAGCATCGTGGGCGTGCCCTGAAAACAAAGCGTCAGAATACGTCAATGGGGAAATAGTCCTTGGGTTTGAATTCTATAAAACTTATTATATCATAGAGAAATAAATAGTTGAAATGATACTTTGTAGGGTCAACATAACATGTATCACTGAACTAAACTGACTTGAATAAAGTAATAGGTTAGTTGTTAGATCATAGGTGGCTTCTTGTTTTTATTTTTAAAAAAATACAATGCTGTTCTAAAATTAAATGACAAAATAGCCAGTTTTTTTTAATTGTAATAGTTGACAGATGTATCATTTATAAGAGATGAAAAGTATACGTTCCTCTTGTTTGAAATTGCCTGTTCTTTTATTAAGCTATATACCTTAGCAGCACCTATAAATGGTTCAATTAAGTAGGCTTTTTTCCTTTATAAAAAAAATAAAACAACATGCAACGGATGACTCTTACCTCTGCTAGAACAATTCTGATCCAGGCAGGGAGCAGTTTGTTGCCTAAGTCTTCAGCTTTCCCATGTCCGCATACAGACAAGCCGTGAACTATGTTCCCTAAGGCCAAGGCAAAACCTGAGGTCTGTTATAAAGAAATAAAACAAGGGGTAAGGAAAAAAAATAATGGCACAGATCAAAAAAATTTACATATAGCAACACGAGCACTTCTAGGGGCTCCCTTTCCTCCCACCAAGCTCTTTAACCATCCGTAAATCAGAGATTTGCATATTTTTAAAATCTAGACTTTGGTTTGCAAGAGAAACTACAGTCTAATTGCAAAAGATTCAGCTGCAGTTGAGTGATTTATCTGAGGAAAATAATACTGCATTATTGAGCAACTTGGCTCAAATGACCCAAATTCTCAGAAGGGGTTAGGGTGAAATACCAAAGTAGATCACACAAGCTCAATTAACTCCCAAGCAAGAAGAGAAAATGTCCCATAAAGAGCACCACATACAGAAACTTCTACATTTTGATGTTACAAAACCTATTATAAGCGAGCAGGCGTATAATCCATAAAATAGTAACAATACCATATAATATAAGCTTAAAACCAGTGAATCCTGAAATAACCCACACTGGCCAATATTAAGACTTAGGACAAACCTTAAAAAAAAAAAAATTACCACCAATGGAGATATTCTAGAGCATGTGCAATCAGATGGAACGTTACTTTTCAATTTTTAAAATTGTGGTAAAAATACATAGAACATAAAATTGACCATTTTAACCATTTTTAACTGTGCATACAGTTCAGTGGTATTAAGTACATTCATACTGTGTGCAACAACTACTGGTCTCCAGAACTCTTCATCATGCAAAACTGAAACTCTCTACCTATTAGATGGTAACTCCACATTACCCCGTCCCCCAGCCTCTGGCAATCACCATTCTACTTTCTAGCTCTAGGTACATCATAAAAATAGAATCATATAGTATTTGCCTTTGTGTGATTGGCCTATTTCACTTAGCATAATGACCTTAAGGTTCATCCTTGTTTCAGCTCATGACAGGATCTCCTTCCTTTTTGTGGTTGAATAATATTTCAGAGGGAACATTCAAAGGTATTTAATTTACAAGTATTTAAATATTCCCATACATATTCAGCCATGAGCAGAGATTTTCTGCCTTGAATGTGCTGTGGCTTGACCTTGCCAGAACCCTCTACACATTCATAGCTATACAAATTGTTGTCTCTGACTCTTATATTCCCAGCCACGTTTTAAGATTTTATAAATACAGAGCAACAGTTGGAGAGAGAGTAAAGCCTTTGTATTTTCTCAGACCAAAAGAGAATCAAGTCTATAGGAGGAGACAGAGGATGTGACTGCTGGCTATAGCTGTGAGAGAAGAGAATAATTAGAAGTTCCTCAGTTCTGGGCACGAAAATAGACCATTACACTCTAATTCAGAGTAAGTCAAAATCAGCATGAGACCCATAGGGAGAAACAGGCAGGGTACACATTCCAACCTGCTGGTTGTTCTCTACCAACAGTCGAAGCTTGTTCATAATATCTTCAGCCTCTGCAGCCTCAATAATTCCAGCACTGAATGCTGATGTGCACACACAGCTAATGGTATAGGCAAGGACCTGAGAAGACAGCAGACAAATGTTTCTTCATGAGGGAAAATAAAAGAACATGGTTTAGTTGGCACAAATACTCTGTGAAACTCCTCCCCAAGATAAAGATTGCCTTCAAATACACCAACTACAGACTGTGGACTGTTTTATTCCTGATTTATATTTCCTAACAATGTTATGAGGTGGGTGTCATTATTTCTTCTTTATAGATATTGGACTTTGAAGGTCAAGTAGACATAGCCAGCAAGTGACAGAGGTAAGATTCAAATCCAGATCTTTATACTCTAAACCAAAAACTTCCTTTATCAACTTAGAACACAGCATCTATCAAGAGTAGAAGCAGATTTTCATAACGGTGGACGTTACTACGATCCAAGGCCAAACAGCAGAGGAAACTCAAAGACGTGAAAGAAATACTGCTACATTAAAATTCCTTAGTAGCAGTAGTGGAGCATAAAGGACCACGACTGTGGGCTTCATAGTTAGAAAAATTGTGTAGAGTAGAGACAATGCTCCTTACTCATTAGCACTGGTAGGATAATTTAACAAGTAAATGCATAAATAAATAAATGAAGAAATGAACACATGACAAATAAAAAAGAGTATGCGGAGTAGAGACAGAATACTCAGGTGTGTGTCCCAAAGTGACTATTTATTGGCTAAGTAACTTTGGGCAAGTCAATCTATTTGAGCCTTAGTTTTTGCAAATCACAGTTAATCACTCCTCCCTCCTGCTTTGTGTTTTCATGATGAAACCCTCCCTTACAAAGATGCTCTTAAGACAGAGTGGAAATATTCAACTCCTACTGGTTGATATAGCATGACAGAAGGAAGCAGTTTCTAAGGGATATATTGGATAATAAAACATCAGAAGGGAGAAAAAAATGCTTGCTCAAGGCCTTATAAATCAAAACATCAAGGCAGACAGATAAAAACCTTGCTTTCATTTATTAATTGAATTGCTCCTCAGTTGCAAAGTTTCCCCCTTTTGCTTGAAAGAAAATATGTACTTTTAAATTGTGCTCTGCCCCACTTTAAAAATGGAAATGTGGTGCATGCATGTCTTAGAACAAAACTTCAACCCTCCATGCCCCAAAGAAATTCACCGATTCAACAAGTCCCTTTGCTGAAAGCAGAGGAGCTGAGCAGGGAAACACAGCAGCCATTATGTACTCATCAATAGCTCGTGGGCAGGCCGGGACAAAATAGAATCTGCTCTAATGAGAGGGAGAATCTGGCCAGGCCAAGAGGTCGTCTCCAGCGCTCCCACAGAAGAGCACAGACGGTCCAGCTTCACCTGGGCACAACAGACACACAAGCCTCAGATGTTCTCTGTCAACACGGTCGACACTCACAGACTGTGTCACATGAACTGCGATTCTGCACATGTTTGCGCCTAAACAGAAAAAGCTCTTCATTTAATCTGGTAAGGGGAATTTCCTCAATCATTTTTCCTGCTAGCTAATATTTAAAAAGCAAATGCCTTTTCGATCCACAGTTTAAGCTTCTTCCTGGTCATCCTTCAAAGTTACGTTTGGCTTGGGCATAATTCTAAAATCTCCATTTAACCTTCCTCCAGAAATTGCAGGTCTTCTTAGAAAGTACCTCCTAGTGATGCTGACTTAGGTTTTTGTATTCACTAAAAGTTCTTATCTTATATGCCACATTTAAGTCTACGTTGATTTAAATAGCTGTACAATTTAAAACCTCATGATCTAATATATAGGTTGTTTGCCATTCAGATTTTCTCCTTGTCCCAGTTGACACTGAGGAAGAATTTAATTTTAGGGTTACCAAAATGTGAGAAGTAGAAAATAAGCAGCAACAGGAAAATAAAAGACAGAAAAGGGAAAAAAACCATAACCTCATCTCCTACCTCCTGAAATGTTCTGCTCTGGCTCCCACTGTCATCGAGGTATGTAGAAAGCTTCCGAAGTGATGCTGCCACATGAACTCGTGACTCCATTTGGCTGCTGTGGCTCATGAGGGACAGAACAAGTCCAACTCCCAATATACAGCCCGTGCTTGGATGCCAAAAAAGATCAGGTGTTAAAATCACAAGAATCCATGTCATCGCTCCTCACTTATCATAGGAGTTTACGGTGCTCTGCAATCCGAGGTGAGACAACTAGATTCTAATTCTGCTGCCTGCTATGTAAGTGTGTCCTATGAGCCACCACAAGTATACCCACCTCCCCTCAAAAGGAATGCTTTATGTCAAAACGGGTGTCAGTGGCCCATGCTAGTGCTGTGTACCCACTGGAAAAACAAACAAACAAAAACATGAAATAGTTTGACTTCAACTCTACCTTAAGGAGAGAAGGAAGTATAAAAAGTAGTCAAACCAGCTCTATCTCCGCCCTTAGAGAAATGCCCTGGCCTTCTCTCCACCCCTCCCCCCTACGCCCCTCCCCGCCCTGCCTGTGTGCACTATGCACTATGACTAACTGCATGAGGACAGAAAAGACTAAATTTCAGGATATGAGCTGAGGACATCTGACTAATAACAGGGTGAATAAATGAGAGGCATGATTATGAGATACTGCTAAGTGCTTCATGTTTCCTAGTCAACTTCAACAAGTGGAATTTCTTTCTTAAAGAAATTGTGCATTTGTCAGCACACCATGACATTAATCCTCTTCTCCCCTCTGATCCCGTGGGGTACCACTGGGTCAGAAGAGAAAATGGACAAATGACAGGCTTGTCAAAAGTTACCCCATGTGATGATTCAATTGGAATCTTGGGCTTTGTGTCTCAATTCTCCTGAAAGAACACATATCCATTTAAATAAATGAATTGTTCTCCCAGAAAACTTCTAGCTAGTATGATAAAAAAATGCAGCTTTGGGATGATTTTTTTACTTTTTTTTTAAAAAAAGTTGTCATCACTATTGTTTTTCAAATTGAGAGCATGCTGAGTTTTTCAGAAATTGTCCTCACTCTGATTTGGCTTGCCTCTCATCATATCTGCTGCTTAAGAAGACATCCAGAGCATTTCTCCAATGACATATTTCAATACCTGTAGTCATTTTGCTCTTATATAAGCATCTGTCTCCTTCGCTGGCATCGAAAACCTTCACGTCGTTTCATGAATGTATTAATTGCTTCCCCCCAATACCTCTGTGCAAATGGAGCTTCCACATATGATAAGAGACCCCAAAAAGAAGGAGAGCCTACAGGATTTGCTCAAGGTCATGGAAAGAGTTTCCAGCAGAGCATGGCCAGAAGATGGAGGTTTCTATTCTCAGCCTTCTGTGCCATCTGCCAAACCCCAGCCCCTCTCAGGTGCTGCAAGATGCCTATGAGAAGGCAAATAGCTCAAGCGTGTTTTCTAGGTTCTACTGCATAACAGCCTAGGATTAGAAAATTTTTTGTAAAGAAGCTACTGCAGTAACAATTCATCATTAGTCAGGCAGAAATGCTGTTACGGCTTACATGAATTTAACAAGCTCAACTAGCATAATACATTTCCAACCAGTTAAGTCGGCATCTAATGTCTGAGCACTGCATGCTTTTGAGACAAAGTACATTTCTGAAAGAGAAGAGACCACTCTTTATTAGTATGGACTTAAGTCTTTCTTTTCATTTAGAATCTACAGGGAAGTTTTCCTGACTATCTTTCTATACTGATGTATATAAAATTTTGATAGAATTATACCAAAGATATAGTTAGACAAAATGTGATTAATACATTGAAAAATTTTTTTGCTCCCCCGCTGACTATTTAACTGCTAGCTACGCTTAGGATTTCAAATGTTACTTCCTCAGGGACACTCTTCCTGGCCCAGCAGGGAACCACTTTAGCATTCTCCCATAGCATCTATACTAATTTACTTCAGACAATTTTAATTATAAACTCTGATAAGGATTGTTTGGGGGACTACTTAATTACAATCCACCTCTGTTGCTAGCCTGCAAGCTCCATGAGGGTGAGTACCTTTTACGTTTTTTCCTCACCACGATATCTGTGGCACCTAGTATACTGCTGGATGGGGACAGGCATCCAGCCAATATTTACTGAATGCTGAAGAACTGACCAAGTGCAGCATTTTAAGAGAGTCTAAGGTGGAGAGATGTTCTACAAAAACAAAAACAAAAACAAAAACCAAGACTTCATTCTTTTGGTTAACTTGATATTTTGTTAATTTTGGCAAAATTGATGAGTAATAAAATTCACTGGATCCAAGATTCTATCAAGAAAACTTGATTTCTATTTCCTGCCAGACTAATATAAGAAAAATGGGTGTTAGGTTCATGTGGAAAAGGATTCCTTTTAAAGTTCGCTTAAGTAAGTATTGGGGTTTGTCTCTCTCAATAAATAGGCAGGTATATAAATCTTGCTCTTTGGGCTATTCTGGGCACAGAAAAATCTCTATCCCTCGGACTGAAGCTCCTCCCTTACCATCCCGAGGCCCATGGGCACAAAGGCTTAGAAAAAGAGATCCTGGCTTTTAGTTCAAATTTACCTAAATATTATTACAGCATAATTATTCTTAGGCAAGGTTACCATTCACTAATGATTCATTTGCCACAGTGGTAATTATTGGACTGTTGTAATATGTGAATATATAATCTAACTATATTTTGTGCCAATATAAATGTTAAGAGTCTATGCATTTATTCACCTTCTAAATTGTTTCCTTCTCTTTTGTCTCATTTTTTCCGACATGCACCACGAAGGCAGTTCTAAATCTTTATTCCTGATGTTTCCTTCTGATTTCCAAATCTTCTATATTTTATTTCTTGTCCTAAGTCTTAAAGATTCTCCCAAGTGCCTAGTTCAGTATTGCCACATTTACCTCATTCTAGCTTCCCTTTGATATATCTGCCAGCTCTAATCCAAGAATAACTTGGGCAGAGGAAACTTTCACATCTTTCTGTTCACTGAAAACAGAAGGGGTTAGGTGTTGGTGTCTCAGATGAAACAAAAACAAATTAAAATATCAGGTATAAAATTGAGGTTTTGAAATTGCTAACAAATCTTC
>NW_011888890.1:6417497-6425404 GCF_000151845.1 Pteropus vampyrus | reverse complement strand
GCCTATGAGAAGGCAAATAGCTCAAGCGTGTTTTCTAGGTTCTACTGCATAACAGCCTAGGATTAGAAAATTTTTTGTAAAGAAGCTACTGCAGTAACAATTCATCATTAGTCAGGCAGAAATGCTGTTACGGCTTACATGAATTTAACAAGCTCAACTAGCATAATACATTTCCAACCAGTTAAGTCGGCATCTAATGTCTGAGCACTGCATGCTTTTGAGACAAAGTACATTTCTGAAAGAGAAGAGACCACTCTTTATTAGTATGGACTTAAGTCTTTCTTTTCATTTAGAATCTACAGGGAAGTTTTCCTGACTATCTTTCTATACTGATGTATATAAAATTTTGATAGAATTATACCAAAGATATAGTTAGACAAAATGTGATTAATACATTGAAAAATTTTTTTGCTCCCCCGCTGACTATTTAACTGCTAGCTACGCTTAGGATTTCAAATGTTACTTCCTCAGGGACACTCTTCCTGGCCCAGCAGGGAACCACTTTAGCATTCTCCCATAGCATCTATACTAATTTACTTCAGACAATTTTAATTATAAACTCTGATAAGGATTGTTTGGGGGACTACTTAATTACAATCCACCTCTGTTGCTAGCCTGCAAGCTCCATGAGGGTGAGTACCTTTTACGTTTTTTCCTCACCACGATATCTGTGGCACCTAGTATACTGCTGGATGGGGACAGGCATCCAGCCAATATTTACTGAATGCTGAAGAACTGACCAAGTGCAGCATTTTAAGAGAGTCTAAGGTGGAGAGATGTTCTACAAAAACAAAAACAAAAACAAAAACCAAGACTTCATTCTTTTGGTTAACTTGATATTTTGTTAATTTTGGCAAAATTGATGAGTAATAAAATTCACTGGATCCAAGATTCTATCAAGAAAACTTGATTTCTATTTCCTGCCAGACTAATATAAGAAAAATGGGTGTTAGGTTCATGTGGAAAAGGATTCCTTTTAAAGTTCGCTTAAGTAAGTATTGGGGTTTGTCTCTCTCAATAAATAGGCAGGTATATAAATCTTGCTCTTTGGGCTATTCTGGGCACAGAAAAATCTCTATCCCTCGGACTGAAGCTCCTCCCTTACCATCCCGAGGCCCATGGGCACAAAGGCTTAGAAAAAGAGATCCTGGCTTTTAGTTCAAATTTACCTAAATATTATTACAGCATAATTATTCTTAGGCAAGGTTACCATTCACTAATGATTCATTTGCCACAGTGGTAATTATTGGACTGTTGTAATATGTGAATATATAATCTAACTATATTTTGTGCCAATATAAATGTTAAGAGTCTATGCATTTATTCACCTTCTAAATTGTTTCCTTCTCTTTTGTCTCATTTTTTCCGACATGCACCACGAAGGCAGTTCTAAATCTTTATTCCTGATGTTTCCTTCTGATTTCCAAATCTTCTATATTTTATTTCTTGTCCTAAGTCTTAAAGATTCTCCCAAGTGCCTAGTTCAGTATTGCCACATTTACCTCATTCTAGCTTCCCTTTGATATATCTGCCAGCTCTAATCCAAGAATAACTTGGGCAGAGGAAACTTTCACATCTTTCTGTTCACTGAAAACAGAAGGGGTTAGGTGTTGGTGTCTCAGATGAAACAAAAACAAATTAAAATATCAGGTATAAAATTGAGGTTTTGAAATTGCTAACAAATCTTCTATAATACTAACAAATTATAAAGAGAATATGAGTTTAGAAATTACATGCCCTATTACGCCATTACTTACTTGAATCTCTTACCCAAGTACATTGAAATATCACTAGCAAAAAGAAATTCTGAGACTTTAAAGCTATGCCTTTCTAAAATAATAGTAAATGTTCTTCTGTATGCTTAGTGCTAATAAATCACTCTTTGTACATATTCAAAGAAAGATATGCAACTCTGATATGTGTGTTGCTATATCAACTGAGATATATTTTTCTAAAACTAACCAGAGATGAATCTAGTTTACTGGAGACTAAGTACTAAGCCATAAAATAATTAGTTCTAATAACAGTTAACATTCGTATAGCACTTTGCCCTTTACAGAGTGCTATACAAATGTTATCGTATTTATAAAAGCTCAATAGTAATTAACCAACGCTCAGATAGCCTGACTAGTCAGTCAGTCACAGCTGTGAAGGCTGTAATGGTACAGTAAGTACCACTAGATGGCAGCAAAATGTTAGTGATAGGACCACAAACACTGCCGAGCCCAGGTGCTTGGTTCTCTCAGCAGGGACATGTCCATTAAATCAAAGAAGCGTGGTAAATTCGCTCTGGGTGAATTCTATCACTTGAGGTAGCACGCTCCCAGATCTATTAACTACCTTTTGGTAATGCTTCCACTATTTCACTTGAAGGAGGACTACCACAGACTCCTGCAATCTCATTAGACAAGGGACTACTTTATGCCATGAGCCCTCGTTAGAGTCTCCTTTTTTTTTCAAATGGTGAACATGACCTGTGCATCAGAAAAATAATAATAAATACCATACTGTAAAGTGTCAAACTGCTTTCTATTTTTTTTTTTTTCTGATTTTAAAAAATACTTATTTCCATTTATTTCACCCATTTCACCACCCATCTCCCCTTTGGCAATCATCCCTTGTTGTCTATGGGTATGTTTCTGTTTTATTTGTTTTGTTTATTCATTTTTTTGTTGTTGTTCGTGTGTTTTTAGATTCCACATATAAGTGAAAACATATAGGATTTGTCTTTGTCTGACTTATTTCACTTAGCATAATACCCTCTTGGTCCATCCATGTTGTCACGAATGGCAAGGTTTCATTCTTTTTTATTGTAATATTCTAGCTTTCTTTCTAATGAAATGTTCTCTACACTGTACTAGCAAGAGAGAGGAAAATAGCTTTGAAGTCAGACGACCTAAGTTTCTCTCCTAGTTCTGCCACTTATTGTGTGACCTTGAACCAGTCTCCTATTTGAAACTCACTTTCTTTATCAATAAACCAAAGTGATGGTGATTCCTGCTTTGGTATCAATATTTAGGCTGTAATCAGGGCTTAATTACATTAGAAACTGACTAGCACAACATGCGGCTACTTAGTATTTAGCTGAACCTCAAACCGAAGAGAGAACTCCAGAAGCCATGACAATCACAAAACATTAGGGATGACAAAATACTAAACTTTGTTAACTATGGGAATAACATGAATTTGGAGAGAACAGAGAGAGTTTCTTGAAGAAGAAACTGAACTTTTAATTTGACTTTGAAAATAAGCTAGATTTTAGATTTTACCATATGGACAGAAGTTTTCTGATGACTCTATTCTATTTGACTCTGAAGGGTTAGTCCCCTATCTAGGCCCACTCTTCCCTCTCCTAAACACTGCTGTTCATTAACAAGGTAAGAACCAAGAAAGAAGGTAAGAATAAAGAAATGCAAAATAAAGAAATCTTATTAATATAAAATGTTAATTTTAAGTTAAATATACTTAGACATATGATGTTATTATATACATAAATACCCATACTGTGGTTATTTTAGTTATCCCCATGGTCCTCCTTACATTCAAACAATCTTCCTGTAAACTAATGAAGATGATACATAAAAGCCATTCTTGATTGTTTTCACTGAAAGTTTGCAGCATCTTAATCACAAAATTTTTTCCCAACTTCATAATGCTTGAGCTATAGCTAAGATAAACACCTCTGGGGAAAAGGCAGGAGTAAGAAAGGTGTGTGTGTGTGTGTGTGTATGCGTGCATGAGAGAGAGACACACACACACACACACACACACACACACACACACACACACACACATCAGGTCCTACAACTATTTCACCATAAAATACAAATTTTATGGCAGAGAAAGAACTAATCTCTAAGTATCTGTTAGAGAGGAAGTGGAACCAACATACTTATATTCAAGACTAGTGTCAAAGCAGCAATTTTCCAGGGCATCCAAAGACTTCATCAGAAGAAGGTTCATCTGCTGGCCAGATATATCACTGGGTAAAAACCAAAAGGGAAAAATTGAATTATTTAAAGTCATTCCACTGTCCAAACTACTTACTATATAATATTTTGCTCTCAATATTTTATTGAAAATCTATTTCTTTAGAAAGAACATAAAAGTAACAAGAAGAATATTGATGATTCATATACCCTTGCAGAGAAACTGTGTTAGAAAATTTATTCAATAATTGGGTTTCTAAACATTACAATCATTTGCAAACCAATAAACCCTAAACCTGCCACTTTTGCATGTTCTTAGCTCAAATGTTTTTGTAATGGGAGTATAGCTGACATACTACATTGTATTTGTTTCAGGTGTACAACATAATGATTCAACATTTATATACCTTATGATGTGATCATCACAATAAGTCTAGTAACCATCTATCACCATATAAAGTTACTACCATATTACTGACTATAGTCCTTGTGCTTTACATTATATCCCCATAACTTATTTATTTTATAACTGGAAGTTTGTACCTTTTATTCCCCTTCATCTTTTTCATCTATCCCCAACTCCCATACTCCTTTTCCTCTGGTAACCATCAGTTTGTTCTTTGTATCTATGAATCTGTTTCTCTTTTGTTTGTTCATGTGTGTTATTTTTTAGATTCCACATATAAGTGAATTCATGGTATCTGTCCTTCTCTGACTTATTTCACTTAGTGTAATACTACACTGGATCCATCCATGTTGTTACAAATTCAGCCCAAACTTGAAACAACTAAAAAATAAGAACCAAAGTCAGAATCCCAAAAAGTATTTCTAAGAATGCTACAGTGATTTTCTTCAGAATATTTAATAAGCCCATTAAGCTGATATCATCAATAACTGTTTCAAATCTCTTTCTTGGAAAGATGGCTACTTCTGATTTCATCTCTGAGAGAGATGAAAGGTTATAGTTTTATTCCTTTACTTATATTTTTTTAAAAGGAAGGGGAATGCCAGCCTTATATTTTTCTGGCTTTATACAGTAGTTGATGAGAGTTTTGTAATTGTCTTGGTGAGAACTATGATTTGTATAGTAAAATAAACTTAAAGGATAGGTTTTTTTTTTTTCAGACAGAGTTGTGGACTTCATCACCAACACTTGATTATCTAGGGTTCTTACATGTCAACTCTTGTGCTACTGCCTCAGCCCATGCTGAGTGGAATGCAGTCCCAGGAATGCCGACCAGCCAGAGAGCACTTTCAATATGTCTTCTCAAACCAAGACTACAGTGGTTTTGCCTAAGGTAAAGGACTATATCTTACAATGAAAACACACACACACACACACACACACACACACACCTTTTAATAGCTTTAACTAAAGAAGTCCTATTATAGTTGTTCTTTGGATTAAAATATACTAAGCTAAACAAATGCTAAAGTACTAGTATCCTCTGGGCGTTATGACAGAAGCAAGCTTTGAAATAGTATGCTTTTCTGAATAAATTCTAGACTGAAATTTAAATTTAAGTGACTTTTTCATAAGCTTCAGCAAAAAAAAAAAAAAAAAAAATTGATTGTCATAATTCTCTTTTACAAAGAATTTTTCATTCTTGAGACCAACATATCCCATTCCCCCACAGGGCCATTTTGAGCCTCTTATTTGATGTCATTGACTATTCAGAGTCAATAGCCCTCAAAACATATACCTTAATTTTAGAAAAATGGACACTTTCTTCAAAAATGCCATTATCTGGTAACACTGTCATTATTTAGCAAAATATTTATTAGTACCAAAGGTATACATTTCAGGTTTCTCTGCTCCAAGAAATTAAGAAGGTGAGAACCATGAATAATTATACTGGTGGCTGCAGTACTAATACCAGCCAAAAAAGAGAATGCTATCAAACACAGGATCATTAAGGGAAAATTAAAATTTGCAGTTATTCTGCGGGCACTCAGCCATGGGAAGAGCCTCTCCGTGTCCGACCTCAGGGTTTTCTGCAGGTGCGAAGTCAAGTAAGATAAGATAGGGGTGGAAAGCAATCTAGGAACCAGACATAAATGCTGTAGGGGAATCACCATAGGTTTCTCTGGGTAGCATGATTAAATTAACCACAAACGCAAGCTTGTCAAGCCCTAAAACCAGCAGCAGCTCATCCAAAACTAATGAAAAGGGGGCCAGAGCCAGGATAGGATGAAATGAGTTGCCTGGAATTAAACTGCCATGGCTCATTTTTAGTTTTAAAATGTGTTGCTTGAAAAGATACTGAAGAAAGAGCACGAACACAGATGGTGAAGAGACTGCCGTTTGTAGCATAGTAGCAAAAGGGGAAAAAAAACACTTTCAAGTTTTGTTTTTAAAAATACTTTTTGTTCTGTCACACACACAAGATATTTTACAGTCGATTCACATGCAAAAGGAAGCTTTTTGTTTATGTCCAGAACCAGGCCTATATATTCTACCACTGGTGAATAGAACAAAATGAATATTCTGGAAACGTTTCATTTATGATCACAAAGACTGAGCCAAATTTTCCTAGTCATCTGACAGATGTTTCCAAGAGCTGACAATGATTATCTGAATTATGGTATTTCCCTAGATCAATAGCAATTCTTATAAAGGTTTCGCTTTTCGGTATTTGCACAAAACTATGTAAATTATAAATGGAAACTTAACTACTGGTTTTAAACTGAAATCTAAATATAGCATCATGTCATCCAATTTATCCACATCAGCACCATTTCTTGCCTTTGGACAGACAGTTCGTTTCTGCCAACCAGGGAAGTCTCACGACAGTTAACATCATAACAGGATGCCTCTCTCTACCATCCTATTTCCAATGCCGGAAAATGGGGCTAAATTCCAAGGTAGTGACAGTTAAATATTCATGATAGTCAAATATTCATGCTGTACCACACTACAGTAAATCTGGATATATAAAATTCTAAGATTTGTTATAAAATAAAGATTAAATATAAGGAACAACAAAACTAGATTCATGTATGGGAAAACGTTCCCATTTAGTGGAATTTTCCACCTGGGTCTTTGATATTCATTAGCTACATTCAAGGGTAAAGCTAGCAGGCCAAAAAAATGAACAATCAAACTGAATAAAGCACACAGTATAATATGCACAGATTAAGACTCTTTAAGGTTTATAAAACTGTAGCCAGGGCACAGGATAAAAACATTTAAAACTGGGTACATACAGTTCTCGGGTGATTGATCCCCACGACCCCAGGCACAAGGGACACCTCAATCCTTTCCTCCCATTTTACAGTGATATCAATAAAGGATCGGCAATTATTTTCACCCTTATAAACGAAGGGGAAAAATAGCTTTTCTTTATTTATTGCACCATAAGATTCAACTTTTCCTCATGTCTATTAGAGAGATGTATTCAAGGCTTTCATCTAAGCACGAAATGATTTTTGAACAATTTATCACTTTAATAAGAGCAACTCTTAACATACGTTAATATCTATGTGATGGTATTTTAGAAAGACAAATTCACCCATAAAGGAGGATAAATGATCAAAGTGCCCATCTCAAAAACTTTAGCAAGCACATAGTGCTCAGATGTAATGTTTATGTATGAGTGTGTATCTGTGTAAAATCCTTCACCTAAATCACAAAGAGGGAAAGCAGGGATATTTTGATAAACCATACCTGAGTTTCTCCTCACACAAGCGAGAGAGAAACATCCCCAAAGCAAGGCCCATGTGGATTTGCACGGCTTGAGACTCATCAGCACTTGGTTTCCCAGGTAACCTGGCAGTCAGCATGTTCAGGATTTCCTCAACCTTCTCTTTGCAAGAGGTAATGAAAACTGGCACAAGGAGAGACAAAGCCGTGGCAGCCGCAGAACGGGCGATGGCACTAGCTGTGTTTTCACCAGAATAGGATTTCTGGGACATGCCAAAGAAAGAAAACAGGGGGTTGGCCTTTTGTTTAAAACATGAAGGAAATATATCTATCAC
>NW_011888890.1:6405481-6417447 GCF_000151845.1 Pteropus vampyrus | reverse complement strand
TCTCTCTACCATCCTATTTCCAATGCCGGAAAATGGGGCTAAATTCCAAGGTAGTGACAGTTAAATATTCATGATAGTCAAATATTCATGCTGTACCACACTACAGTAAATCTGGATATATAAAATTCTAAGATTTGTTATAAAATAAAGATTAAATATAAGGAACAACAAAACTAGATTCATGTATGGGAAAACTTTCCCATTTAGTGGAATTTTCCACCTGGGTCTTTGATATTCATTAGCTACATTCAAGGGTAAAGCTAGCAGGCCAAAAAAATGAACAATCAAACTGAATAAAGCACACAGTATAATATGCACAGATTAAGACTCTTTAAGGTTTATAAAACTGTAGCCAGGGCACAGGATAAAAACATTTAAAACTGGGTACATACAGTTCTCGGGTGATTGATCCCCACGACCCCAGGCACAAGGGACACCTCAATCCTTTCCTCCCATTTTACAGTGATATCAATAAAGGATCGGCAATTATTTTCACCCTTATAAACGAAGGGGAAAAATAGCTTTTCTTTATTTATTGCACCATAAGATTCAACTTTTCCTCATGTCTATTAGAGAGATGTATTCAAGGCTTTCATCTAAGCACGAAATGATTTTTGAACAATTTATCACTTTAATAAGAGCAACTCTTAACATACGTTAATATCTATGTGATGGTATTTTAGAAAGACAAATTCACCCATAAAGGAGGATAAATGATCAAAGTGCCCATCTCAAAAACTTTAGCAAGCACATAGTGCTCAGATGTAATGTTTATGTATGAGTGTGTATCTGTGTAAAATCCTTCACCTAAATCACAAAGAGGGAAAGCAGGGATATTTTGATAAACCATACCTGAGTTTCTCCTCACACAAGCGAGAGAGAAACATCCCCAAAGCAAGGCCCATGTGGATTTGCACGGCTTGAGACTCATCAGCACTTGGTTTCCCAGGTAACCTGGCAGTCAGCATGTTCAGGATTTCCTCAACCTTCTCTTTGCAAGAGGTAATGAAAACTGGCACAAGGAGAGACAAAGCCGTGGCAGCCGCAGAACGGGCGATGGCACTAGCTGTGTTTTCACCAGAATAGGATTTCTGGGACATGCCAAAGAAAGAAAACAGGGGGTTGGCCTTTTGTTTAAAACATGAAGGAAATATATCTATCACGAAAACAATACGAGCTTCTCTTAGCTCCACCCCCACCAAACAAAAAAAATAATTTAAAAAAATCTGTTTCTGTGTTCATCTACGGGTTACATTTTCACTCTTACTGAAACAATTTGCTATTAAACAATCAGTTAACAAATAATATCTTTTTAAATTGAAAAAAAATTATAAGTGTCTCCTTAAAAAGGATGTGAATTCTCTCACCAGAAAGCCTGAAATCATTTCAGTGTTTTGAAAGCCCACATGTATATATAATGAAAAACATAAAGTGAAGCTATCTAAGCTTGGAGAAACCACCAAGCCACATTATAAATGTCCAGAAAGCCAGGAGTTTTCCGAGAGTGAAAGAAAAATGGGAGGTGGGGCAGTTTAAGTTCAGTATTGAAGGGTAAGTATAAATTTAGCACAGGGATCTACTGGCAGATCTCCCAAAATTTTTCGTGGGAACATTTCCCAGTAGATGGATTATTTCCTACAGGGGGTTAATTCCTTTTAATTAAAAAGGAAGTTGAATCCTAAAAGCCTCTGGTTACAAAGCAATAACCAGCTATTGAAAATGAAATGGAGAGCTCTATATGTTCCTTCCTATATGTAATTATGGGAAAAGAAATGAGTAACAGCCCTAATAAAATGACAGGGCAGCCGAATATGAACAGCTTCTACAAGAACCCCACGTTAGAGAGAGCTCCACCAGGTATTATATACATTTATAAACGTCTCAAGTGGGGAAGAAAGTCCTTTTATCATTTCTCACTATTACCCGCTTCAAATTTTCAGACACACTATAAAGGCCATGCTGTCCCTTGCAGTCAAAGCACATTAAAAAGTGTGTTTAATTCTATACTCATTTGCTCTCTAAGTTTTAGTACTTTGATAGAAATCAAACATGTGCTAAGGTATTCTTTAAGTTAATGTAACCCTATTGCAATGACAATACTACTCAAAATTACCCAGCTGCTGAGACACTGGAAATAAAAGAAGTGACTTTTGAAATAAGGCTTTGAAAAAAGTATAATAATGCAAAAATCACAATGGTAAGAGGCAATCCTGAGCTGGCTAGTGAGGAGATTATTTTTACTGGTTTGCAAGAACTAAGCAGCATTATTAGAAATCTCATACAATATCCTGTCCTGCTGAATATCTGAACCGGATAGCTATTGCAAGGACCTCCATATAAGCTAACAAGTTTTCCACCCATCATTAAAGAACACTTCTGACAGAAAACAAATCATCATAAAGAAATTACTTATGTGAGAACAATCTACCTTCCAATTTAATTCCACATTATCTAGGAAGTCATTTTTTTTTTTGTCCTCAAGTATAGTTAAAAATCTAGTTCCAGACCCTAAGCCCCAGATGAATACATACCAGGTCCTCCCAAGGGCAGGAGGACAGAGGCACAGAAAGAAGACCTAAGGCAATGGAGTTTCAGACTAAATTCATGATCTTAGCAACTGTTCAGGACCTGTGCTATATTTTTATTCAAATCAACTATAATCCGCTGCCACTCAGCTGATTGTCCCATGATCACTGTAATTCTCTAAGCAATGGACAGTGATAAGGCAGAACCAAAATATTCTTAGGCGGACACAGAAGTAAAGCATTCACTACACAGCCAATAAAGGGAAAATGAAGTCTAAACAAAAATAGTGTGTTTTCAGTTTGCTTCAAATCTTAAGATATATGCATGAAGAAAGATGACTAACAGGTGCTTTTTATGATCAACAATATCATTCTGTATTTATATAGTACTTTGTGGTTTTCAAAAGATTTTTCTATAAATTATATAATTTGATCCTCACAATCTTGTATAAAGTTGGCAAAGCATTAGTTTTTACTTAATTTTACAGATAAGGAAAATAAGATGATGGATTAAGTGTCAGGTCAACTGTCACAAAACTAATAAGGGATGAAGCAAGGGCTACAATCACTACAGATAATATTGTTCAATCACTTCATTTTATATAAATAGGGAAACAAAGGTCCTGAGCAATTAAGTGAGCCACCCATTGCACATACCCTGAAATGGGGGAAAAAAAAAAAACAAAAAAACCCCCCAACAAACTATGACTAGAAACTCAGGATCCCCCTATCTTCAGCCAATGTTTATTTTACGACAACCATAGCTCTGGACTGTGACTACATATTAGAATAATCTACAAAGCTTCTAAAATACTGATATCTAGAGCCCAATCCTGAGCAATTAAATCAGAGGTGAGGCCTACAGATCAGTATTTTTTTCTAGTATATGTTTAAAGTTCCCCAGGTGATTCTAATGTATAGCTAAGGCTGAGAATCATTACAGGATATCATGAATTTCATGTGAACAATTGATATGAGAAGAGTCAACCCTTGAGTTTTCTAATCATTTTTTATTTCTCAGACTTACATAATAAAACCAGGAGAAAAGCTGTCCTCTGGGTTGGTAATGGCTATCCACAATGACCAGGAGAGTGTCAAACACCATGGAAACCCACTCTTTCATTGAAAGGAAATTAGGCTGAACCTGCAGATAAAGAAAACAAAATGATAATGAAAAAAATTAAAAATCTAAACATAATTTCTAGATTCAGGGACAACCCCCTTCTGTATTAAAGAATGAAGTGCTATTATTAAAAAGTAAACTTCACCTGCCAGGACTGAAGGACGTGGGTAGATATTTGACAAACACACATCCTCACCTGTGCTCCAAAAGAAATAAGATTTACCTTTTATACAAGACTTAGCAGAGGAGAGAAGACGGGGGCTGCAAAAACAAATGTATCCAAGAGCTCCTAAGAGCTGTGTTTAGTGAGGATAATGTGAAGGTTAAAGGGAGACATATACAGAGAAAGCAACTCCAAATTTCTCAATTCTCTGACTTGCCATTTCACAAAAGAGGCAGTAAAGCAGCCTACAAAATTTTGATCACCACCATCTCTAGCATTTCTGCTTACTATCATTATATATTTATCATTCAAGAGACATCACAACATTTGCCAAGCTAATTAGGCATGAAAACATAATTGATTTTCAGTTTGGAAAAGAAGAGGAAAGAGAATGCAAAAAAAAAAACCAAAAAACAAATAAAACAACAATTAAACCCAACTCATTAAAAAGAGAACTTGATTTTAAAAATCATTCATGACCATGGATGTTTAAAGCATTCGTTAACTCACATGTGGTGCGTGGTGCGAACTCTAAAGATCAATTCGGTGTTAAGTATCTATCTGCTTGGAATTAATTCCTAGAATCAAACGAGGCTGCTTTATTAAGATCTTTAGTTGCTGGTCATATGCAGATTTGAATGAAGTTTGAAAACTTCAACTTTAATCAAATAATGAGATCTTGTGTTTGTACTGAGCAACAGTCAAAGGCAAGGTCATCAAGGGTAAAGGCGAAGCTCCGTCTCTGGGTTGTGTGGCTTCTCAATGTTTTGTGTACTATGTGTTACAGTGCAAAACAAAAAGGCAGAGAAATAAAGAATAGTAAGAATTCAAACTCTGAGCTAGACCCCTAGTGATCACTGGGGCGAACTACCTGTAAAGCTGCATGGCTCTATTTCTTCTCTAGAAAGAATTTCATTTTTCTCATCCTCAAAAAAGATTCTGGGCTTAAAGTTAAATTTTCATGTAGTAACTAATTACATTTTTATCCTACGTGCTATAACCCCTTGACCTCTTTCTCTTCCCCGCATGTAATGTACATATGTAGCTTTTGCCACACTGCATCTCTTCTCATTTACTGGTAATAACATCCTTTGGGGAATTCTTTCCTTCCTGATTTGAAGGCTTGGTAAAATGTTCAAACAAGCTACAAGCTACCTGTCCCATCCCACCCAACGTGTACCCATGGGACCCACAGGACTCTGAATCTTAAACAAGTGATGCAAAGACAGTAAATGACTGGAGCTGATCCATCTCAGTGGTGGTGGTGGTGGGGGGCGTTCTGCTGAGATGGCTCACCAGTACCTGTGCCTGGACTCCCCAGGTTGCCTTAGTTACTGTTCTTCCCCAAACCCAATTTTTAAGCTTTGCCTTCAATCTCAGGGGCTTCCAGATTCCTTATCTTCCTAGTTCCTTTTATTCAAATGAGAGCCTTTTTCTTTGCTTGCAATCAAAACAACGACAAAAATAACAACAACAAAACCTCCCCTCCCCCAAAACAAAAAACAACCCCACCATGAAAAAAAACAGAACAGATGGCCCATAAAATATTCTGTAGGGACAGAGATAGGCTGAATAATATTACATAAAGTCCAGTTTTTGTAGCAAGAAGTGATGGAGTATATGCTGACGCTGATGATAATGGCAACTATTACTGAGTGGATAGTATCTACCAGCTGTTGTGCTTTCCATATATTAATTTATTTAATCCTTAAATAATTGTATCTGGTAAGTATTGTTATTCCCATTTTACAGATGGCAAAACAGGCTCTGAAAAGGAAGTTACCACCAGAAGTCATGGAGCTAGTAACTGTATTAGGATTTAAATACTACTCCAAAGCCCATGTATTTACCACTCTGCTATATCGTGTCCAGATACTGAGAGCTGCTAGATAATGGGGCTTATAAGAAGAATAAATCCATGCCTTTTTATTTTGACAGATATGAATTATCTGAAAAAGTACATTGGAAATGAACATTGGCCAGCTTGCCACATGTTTAATTAAGAAATAAATGCCTTGCAAAAATGAATAGGCACTTTGTCATTGACATCTACAATTAAAATGCAAAGTACAATTTTTCTTCAGTCAGTAAACACTGCTTATTTATCATTTTTTGACAGCATTGTTCACTTTCAGTAAGCCTAGTTAACCTCCTAAGATTGGTTACCACTGATGCAATCACAAAAAGACAGCCCCTGTTGCATAAAATTGGTACCTTCAAATTGAAATAGGCCTACAGATCAGTATTTTTTTCTATTATATGTTTAAAGTTCCCCAGGTGATTCTAATGTATAGCTAAGGCTGAGAATCATTACAGGATATCATGAATTTCATGTGAACAATTGATATGAGAAGAGTCAACCCTTGAGTTTTCTAATCATTTTTTATTTCTCAGACTTACATAATAAAACCAGGAGAAAAGCTGTCCTCTGGGTTGGTAATGGCTATCCACAATGACCAGGAGAGTGTCAAACACCATGGAAACCCACTCTTTCATTGAAAGGAAATTAGGCTGAACCTGCAGATAAAGAAAACAAAATGATAATGAAAAAAATTAAAAATCTAAACATAATTTCTAGATTCAGGGACAACCCCCTTCTGTATTAAAGAATGAAGTGCTATTATTAAAAAGTAAACTTCACCTGCCAGGACTGAAGGACGTGGGTAGATATTTGACAAACACACATCCTCACCTGTGCTCCAAAAGAAATAAGATTTACCTTTTATACAAGACTTAGCAGAGGAGAGAAGACGGGGGCTGCAAAAACAAATGTATCCAAGAGCTCCTAAGAGCTGTGTTTAGTGAGGATAATGTGAAGGTTAAAGGGAGACATATACAGAGAAAGCAACTCCAAATTTCTCAATTCTCTGACTTGCCATTTCACAAAAGAGGCAGTAAAGCAGCCTACAAAATTTTGATCACCACCATCTCTAGCATTTCTGCTTACTATCATTATATATTTATCATTCAAGAGACATCACAACATTTGCCAAGCTAATTAGGCATGAAAACATAATTGATTTTCAGTTTGGAAAAGAAGAGGAAAGAGAATGCAAAAAAAAAAAAAAAAAAAACCAAATAAAACAACAATTAAACCCAACTCATTAAAAAGAGAACTTGATTTTAAAAATCATTCATGACCATGGATGTTTAAAGCATTCGTTAACTCACATGTGGTGCGTGGTGCGAACTCTAAAGATCAATTCGGTGTTAAGTATCTATCTGCTTGGAATTAATTCCTAGAATCAAACGAGGCTGCTTTATTAAGATCTTTAGTTGCTGGTCATATGCAGATTTGAATGAAGTTTGAAAACTTCAACTTTAATCAAATAATGAGATCTTGTGTTTGTACTGAGCAACAGTCAAAGGCAAGGTCATCAAGGGTAAAGGCGAAGCTCCGTCTCTGGGTTGTGTGGCTTCTCAATGTTTTGTGTACTATGTGTTACAGTGCAAAACAAAAAGGCAGAGAAATAAAGAATAGTAAGAATTCAAACTCTGAGCTAGACCCCTAGTGATCACTGGGGCGAACTACCTGTAAAGCTGCATGGCTCTATTTCTTCTCTAGAAAGAATTTCATTTTTCTCATCCTCAAAAAAGATTCTGGGCTTAAAGTTAAATTTTCATGTAGTAACTAATTACATTTTTATCCTACGTGCTATAACCCCTTGACCTCTTTCTCTTCCCCGCATGTAATGTACATATGTAGCTTTTGCCACACTGCATCTCTTCTCATTTACTGGTAATAACATCCTTTGGGGAATTCTTTCCTTCCTGATTTGAAGGCTTGGTAAAATGTTCAAACAAGCTACAAGCTACCTGTCCCATCCCACCCAACGTGTACCCATGGGACCCACAGGACTCTGAATCTTAAACAAGTGATGCAAAGACAGTAAATGACTGGAGCTGATCCATCTCAGTGGTGGTGGTGGTGGGGGGCGTTCTGCTGAGATGGCTCACCAGTACCTGTGCCTGGACTCCCCAGGTTGCCTTAGTTACTGTTCTTCCCCAAACCCAATTTTTAAGCTTTGCCTTCAATCTCAGGGGCTTCCAGATTCCTTATCTTCCTAGTTCCTTTTATTCAAATGAGAGCCTTTTTCTTTGCTTGCAATCAAAACAACGACAAAAATAACAACAACAAAACCTCCCCTCCCCCAAAACAAAAAACAACCCCACCATGAAAAAAACAGAACAGATGGCCCATAAAATATTCTGTAGGGACAGAGATAGGCTGAATAATATTACATAAAGTCCAGTTTTTGTAGCAAGAAGTGATGGAGTATATGCTGACGCTGATGATAATGGCAACTATTACTGAGTGGATAGTATCTACCAGCTGTTGTGCTTTCCATATATTAATTTATTTAATCCTTAAATAATTGTATCTGGTAAGTATTGTTATTCCCATTTTACAGATGGCAAAACAGGCTCTGAAAAGGAAGTTACCACCAGAAGTCATGGAGCTAGTAACTGTATTAGGATTTAAATACTACTCCAAAGCCCATGTATTTAACCACTCTGCTATATCGTGTCCAGATACTAAGAGCTGCTAGATAATGGGGCTTATAAGAAGAATAAATCCATGCCTTTTTATTTTGACAGATATGAATTATCTGAAAAAGTACATTGGAAATGAACATTGGCCAGCTTGCCACATGTTTAATTAAGAAATAAATGCCTTGCAAAAATGAATAGGCACTTTGTCATTGACATCTACAATTAAAATGCAAAGTACAATTTTTCTTCAGTCAGTAAACACTGCTTATTTATCATTTTTTGACAGCATTGTTCACTTTCAGTAAGCCTAGTTAACCTCCTAAGATTGGTTACCACTGATGCAATCACAAAAAGACAGCCCCTGTTGCATAAAATTGGTACCTTCAAATTGAAATGACCACTTAACTGTGATGGAGAAAGCAAAACAGAAAAGCTGCAAAGAAAAGAATCTCAGAAGACTCTAAAACTCACAGTGTAAAGTCCCACCAAGGAGCATAACTTGGTGTTGTAATCACAGACTCTAACCTCGTAAATTCAGAGCCAGGCTTCCAGAGACTTTTCACTTTTCAAATGTTGACACAACCAAAGCCCTATTGGTTCAAATCACCCTTAACTCACCTCCAGGACCCCCTCAGCGTCTGAGGAGAGGCTGGCTTCATGTTTGGATACGATGACAGCAAGGCTGCTTAAGGCCAACAGTGCATTGCCTTTGACCACTGGGCTCTCCCTGTTTAAAAAGAAAAAAATTCCAAGAGAGGATTTTGGGGCATTAACCAGAAGAAAAGGCGCTATTATAGGGAGGGCAGATGAGGTCAAAAGCACTTCCATTCCTTCACAGAGCCTCATAAACACAGGTCTGTTTGTTCCCTGAGGCCAGCAGCTTCTTTCCTCCTTCTGACACTAGTGTTGATTTTTAACTCTTCTTACAGATGCACAATCATTATGCCTTTTTATAACTTAAAAATCCAAGGTTACAAATCTAAGTTCTTTCTTCCTAAAAGTTTTATTTCATCATGTGGTTACAATTTCTGAGCTACCTTCTTCTGTGTCATCTTTGGTCCATAGAAATATATTGATTTGTTCTGAAAACACAACGAAGGACAGTTATATGAATAAGCCCAGCAGAATGGAATTGGCCTCTGGCTTTCCTAAAGCACTGGTGTTTGGAACCAGCTCTAGTCACCCACTTCAGAGAGGATACTTTACTGGCAACTTGACACACTGGCAGCTTTCCTCGGTCATTATTATTATCTCCTTCTTTCTCTTAGCATGTCAAAGCCAGCAAAGTCAGTTTGTAATACAATTTAGAGACCCTAGATAAGATGCAAAAAAGGACCTGTTTTTAGACTATTTGGATTGAGAGTTGCCCCTTTATATCCAAATGGTAGTTTTCTAATATTAGTAATAAAATCGTAAATTTGATTTCTGAATTATCAAGAAAACAGAACCTTTTAAATGTACTTACCATTTGAAAATGTATATTGAGTATTATTCCATAATTCCAACATGATCCTATAGAATAACATCTCAGCTGAGACACTGATGAGATGCCTTGGCTTGCCAACTCTATCATAATAGACCTCAGGCAACAGAGCACCCTTACTATCAGCTAGTTCAGTTCTCCGTCCTACGATTGTGGGTTCCCATAAATACAAAGAATGTTTCCCAAAACCTGGACTTGAGACCTGAACCTGAATAAGTATAAACATCTAAGAACTACTTCCTGCTTACCCCAGTGCTGGAATACAATGGATATGTGAAATAAGGAAGACTTCCAGCTGTGCTTCCCTTGCAAGCCTAGTACCTCCAGTTTCAGGCCACAGTCATGACTAAACATGAGTCAGTGGGTGTTAAAAAGTTAGTATACAACATGTGTTCTTGCAGTTTTTCTTTCATTTGGTAAGAATGGGACTTAGGATGTGTCATTATCAAGTTCTTCCATCTATCTATTCATCTGTTCTCTCCTTCCTTCTCTCTCTCCTAACTTGGGGTGGCTAAGCTCAGTGAGGACATGCTCTGCACAAGTGGTCATTTTGTGCACTACTCCTTAATTCATTCCTCTATATGGCCTGCCTCAGGTTGATTGAAAAAAGAAAAGAAAAATTATGTCAGAGGATGGTGTTGGGGAGAAAATAGGAAGGAAGACTTGTAGTCTAAGTAGATGGCTTCATCTGAGGTTTTGCTAGAGTTTTGCAGTGAGGATTATTGAGAATTCATATAGCTAATAATAAAACACCATGAAGCAAGACAAGAGCCAGGCCTTCTGAGGTGCCCTAGCCATAAAATCAGTTAAAACCAAAATTAAATATTTCTATTATCTCTTTCCTTTAGCTGAGAATATCCTGAAACCCGACCTGATCCAAAATGGTCATGAATTCCTAAAGTTAGATCAAAAACAGTTTTAAGTTCTCAGTGATCTGAGAATTAGAGACCCAGTTTTTATCATCCTGTAGAAAAACTTAGATGGTCCTCAGAAATAAGATATTAAATCTTTTAAAATAAGAGTATTAGACAAGATGAGATAAAAAGTAACTTTTTAACCCTGAAACTCTGAAAGAGAATTTAGCCTTTGTTTTAAAACAGTGCCCCAAATGATTTTGTTTCCAAAGTTTCTCTGGTCTTGACATTCCTTAGCATGTATTGTTCCTCTAAAATGGAGAAGAATGTATTTAAAGTCACTGGTAATTTGATCTTTGGTTGCAGACTAAATGCATATTCGGACATTAATCTTTGAACAGAAAAAACTAGTCCACAGTCTGCACAATACATGCTTAAGCCAAGCTATACATTTCAAAAAGGTACTATGATTAGCCCTTGATCATTTACATATTTCCCACATGCCTAGCACAGTGACTTATGGAGAGAAGATACTCAATAGATACCTTGCGAAACAAATTCAAGGAGCTGCTGGTCAGGTGAAAATCTACAACTGGTTCAGCAAAAACTCATCATCTTGTTGATCAAATAAATATTCCCTATCAGTCAAGCAGTAGTAACTAATTTACATAATAACATGTCAGCATCAGTATAGTATTTATCTAGGCAACACCACTGACACTTTAATTAAATTGTCCTTTGAAACAAAACTGATGCCATTAACCTAATTAAAAAGCTCAAGGAAGGATGAGCTACAATGATGCTTTCTTAGGGACAAACTATTATGTTACTTATTAGTAAAGTGACCCAACCCCTTGGGAATGTTTATCTTTAGATTCAAATCTATTTAATTAATAACAATGAAAATAAACTTACATTAATCATCAGGTTTTATCTGTGTTCTGATTTTCCCTTAACCTTACCCCTGATGCTTTAAAAATGTTCTCAAATAAGTAAATCAGTTTAACCCTGCGACTGGTATTTTACTCTGTGTATTTAACTTACAGCTCAGAACAAAGTAAGTCCTACACTGGCCCAAACCAGGCTGTGGCAGCCATGGTCCAAGGAACAGAAGGCTAAGCTGGCAGGAGGTGGTGGTGGGGCCCTCATATGGTTGGAAGAAGTCAACGAGGAAAAGTAAAGAAAGGGAAGCAGAGTGATTTTTCCACCCGCTCTATCATTAATCTCTTTGCCTCTGGACCTTAACTATCTCCTATTCACCTGCTGGATTGTCAGGATTCCTTTAATAAGATAAGGCCTATAAAATACTTTTGAAATTTTTGAG